>NC_055971.1:9627329-9669829 GCF_018492685.1 Alosa sapidissima | reverse complement strand
CCGCGGGCCGAGGGGCTCATAGCTGACATTCCTGACCGATCCGCACGCCGGGCCTGCAGCGTCAGCTCTCCCACGCCAGCGCACTGCAGCAGGCCGGCACCAGCAGGGCCGCATGGCCAATCGTGCCCTGGGGATCAGCGAACAAACAGGATCATGGTGTACATGCGCACACACACACACACACACACACATACTGTATATACACACACACACACACACACACTATTGCTCTTGTTGTTTCACCACAAGCATTCATACCAAAGTGCTCTGTCTTATGCTTTATACCTCTCTTTGAAACTTACAGACTCTTTGAGACATACACACATGCAACCTCGCACACACACACACACACACACACACACACACACACACACACACACACACACGCAGGCACGCACACACACACGCACACACAGTCACACACACACACATACACACACATACACACACACACACACCAACCACTCTTCTGCATGTCAAGGCAACGGGCCCTCTCTCTCTCACCACACCCTAGGCCACTAGAAAGCCCCTCAGGCTACGTCTGCCCGCCTGCTTGTCCAGCCAGCATGGGGAAGCAAAGGGGAAGCCTGCTCATGTTTCTGCTAGTGCGCCAGCCCTGCTGCCAACCCAGCGCTGGAGCCGCCTCAGCACGCCTGTGAGTCACGCCTCACGGCTCCCCAGCCACGCCACGCCGCGCCGCCCCGCCCCACGACCTCCTCGCACATGACTTTGATTAGCCTCGGCCCTCTCTGGGAAATGACAGTCGTTTTTGAAGGGTAAACAAGCAGGCCATTGTAGAGGACTGCCGTTATGTCACACCACTGCTCCGTGTGAAACTGGACTCATTGGGAAGCCTGTGGCTCCCTTTTGTGGCGGAAGGCGAGAAGTGCAGTGGGGTTTTGAGTGGTGCAGGAAGTGAGGCCCTCCGATGGCAGAGAGTGGGACTGCAGCTCTGGCCGCCATACTTCCTCTTTTTATCTGTGGTTCCTTTGTAGTGGGAGTCTCTGCCCATGCCTTTGTGGTTCAGTGAGGAAGTTGAGTAGGCAGAATTAGATCATAATGCCCCTTTTCATGTAACCTAAATGTGTGTATCTGTGTGTCTGGTCGCTATTAATCTTCACAGAGTACCACATGAAAAGTTAAAGAGCACTACTCAGGCTATTAACGTATTAAGGAAACTGATGAGGTTTTGTGGATTCCATTTAAAATTGCACTTACTGGAAGGAATTTCTACAATTCTCACATTTTATGAGGACTTTAGTCTTTGGACGACAAAAACAAAGGACATGAAACCTTCATTAAGCGTTCTTCAATTTATTTTATGTAGATCTGTCAATGTTCTGTGCACGGTTCTTCTATTCTCTGTTGATTTCTCTGGCTTTGAATAATTACCATATGTCTCCTCGTAGGGCAAGGGAACACACTAGGTCTCTTTGTGTGTGGAACGTTTCTGTAGAACCATCAGCATTTTAGCAAACACTTGATTTTTTTTCCCATGTAAGAGGGCAGCACAGAAGGAAGCACTCAGTCCACACAAGACTCTTTCAATGGCCACTTTGTCCTCATGCATGCCAATTCTCTGAGGTTGAAATGCTATGTGGTCTTTTTTGGACCTTCCCTGAATGGTCTCTGTGCTCCCCTTTCTTTTTTACATTCTGTACTTTTGAGAGTACTGGAAAGTGCTGTTGTGGATGAAATTGGAAAATGGCAAGAGCGAGAATTACCAGATTTTAGTCTGTGGGGAATGCTGCCTGCATGGAAAAATCATACACATTCACATTCTCACATACACACACACACACACACACACACACACACACACGTACACACACGCACACTCAGGGAAGTGCCAAACCTAGCGTCATTTCCTCAACCCCATCGCACCCCGCTTCTGTTTTTCTCCTCTCTGTCTGCCACTCCTAACGACACAGACCTGGGCGGAAGAGAGACAACTCAACAGCAGCAGCAACATCAACACACGTTAGCATACGCCGCTAGCCACCTAGCAATCTGAACCCACTGAATTAGACCCACACATGTTTGCACATCTGGACCAAACTTACGGCCCGGCAGAACCTCACAGGACGGCTCATGTAAGACTTTTTTTTTTCTTTTTTTCTCATCTTCCTTCTCCCGTAGAACCCCTCTCTCTCTCTTCTTCTCCTTCTTCTCCCGCGTTCTTCTCTGTGGTTCTCTCTATTTCTGACTTCTCTGGTTTCCTCTCTCTGCTTCTGCAGCGTTTTCCATTTGAATCGTTTGTTCAACCTCCCTTAACCCCAAACCCTTCGTCCATCAGACACCCACACCCGCTCCTAAACACACACAGCGACACATTCAAACACACACACACACACACACACACACACACATACACATAGTGGTGGCCGGGCACTGACTGACCGGTGTACCGAAGTAGCAACTGTGGGTGAGTGAGAAGAGATGGTGAGGGGGACGTTACGCTGGCTGACTGGCTGATTAGCTGGCTGGCCTCCTGTGCTGAATTCTTGGGGGTGGGGGGGCTTGAGGTGCTGGTGGTTGCTGCGGTGAGTGTGCTAGGGGCTTATTTTTAGACCCTGTGACCCCCTGTATCATGACAGCTGTCTCCCCAACCACCCCCCTGCCTCTCTGAATAGAGGAACACCCCACCTCCCCACTTCTTTTCCCCCCCCCTCTCTCTCCTGCCTTTGGCCTATCAGTGAGTCCTTGCGGGTGTGCGACAGGAGACGAGGGTGACGTGGAAGCTCGCAGACAGGCGCTCTCGGATCTCTCCCTCACTCCCCACTATTGGCCTCCATTCTTTTTTCCGTTTTCTGTTCTGGCCCTGGCTGCTGAGCTACATGCTCTCCTGGTAAACGCACGCTCCTGTGGATGCTAGGCGAACTCCTATCAAAGGAGACCCACGTTGTTGTGGAGAATCTGAGGTAAGGAAGCAGCCCAGCCACCCTTTCCCCAGTGTGGGTATGAGGTGCTTGGGGAAGCTTCTGGCCAAGGGGAGCTATGGAAGTGTTAGCCTAGCAGGCTAACAGGGCTGCCTCAGTGAGGGCCTGGCCCTTGGGCACTATTTTTAGTGCTGGGCGAGATGGAGGACAGGGCAAAGCGCTTTAGTACTTGTTTCTGACTGCTTATTTTGTTCAGGGAAGGTTGGCTTAGGTGTGTACTGTTGTCTCCCCTTTGGTAATTTAGTCTAAAGTGAAATTGTAGCTTGTACTGTGTTGTTTAGCACTGTTAGAGAAAGGTTTAAGATTCTTTACACTAGCGTTTGAATGGTTAAGATTTGAGATTGAATGCCATTGTTTGCTCAGCCAGTCTGAGCAGTCACATATTGACAGTGAATACTTTTTTCCATGGGCCTTGAAAAGGTTGCTGGCATAAATGTCCTACCATTTCACCACTCAAAAGTAATTAAGATATTAAGATATCGTAACCTAAGACTATCAGTGTACTTTGCTGTCATGAAGAGGACACACTTGATTCTACGTGGCTGAACAAACATCCTAGTTTCCGTTACTTATGTGGTGATAGTGATTAAAATGCTAGATGTTTCCTGCTCGCTTAAGTGGGAGTTAGAGGCTTTCTTTCTTACAGTTTAGAATTGTGCAATAGAAAAAAGTGCATTGTTGTTTTGGGTAAATTCATTTGAATGCACTGAAGCAAGATGTCATTTCTGACACTTCCAACTATAGGCTATCCCCAGTTTATATGTCTTTGTGTGCAGCAAGTATCCAGTTTTAAGAGCCACAGTGAAGCAGATTGTGAAAGTGAATGTTTTTTTGAGGTTTTTAATCAGTTGGAGAAGTTAATGTTGACTCGGCACACCACAAAGAGTTTGTCTCTTCCCCAATCTCCCCACTGTCCGCTAATATCAAGAGCGCCCATGCTGTCTCTTCTCATCTACTCTGACTGTCAGTGGGTTCTTTCCAGACAGCTGGCCAACTAAAAAGTGTGGAGATGTCTGTGCCCTTAACATTTGGACACCCCTCCTCCTCTCTCTCCCCAGTGCCTCATGGTGTTGGAGAACGTTGGAGTAGTTAAATTTCATCCCTTGGAAAAGCAACAAGTTCTTTCCTCTTGACACATTATTTATTATGCACAAGATTATTGCTAGCCGTTGCTAGCATTGCTGCATTATCATCCTCCGTACCCACGCCATCTTTATTTGTGTTTGTATAGCTTCCCATATCATGTATGTTGGCGTCTGTTGGCTGTTATTCCACTGTATGTGGGCCACTCCTCTTGGTGCCCAGGTGGTTCTGCCTTAAAAAAAGCCCAACGCTCAGTATCATAGCCAAGTGTCCACAGATAAGAACAGGCCCTTTATTTAGCTGCATGCCCCATGAGGAAAGACTGCTGCCCACAGAAGCCATCTGCCAAGCGTCTCAGGGGCTGTTGCGTGAGGGGCTCAAAACAGTCAGAGAGGTGTCTGAGCATGCATTTAGTGACAGAAGTGAGCTGGGTGTTAGGTATTGGTCTAGTAAACACATTGTGTCAGTGACTGAAACCATCATTGGTTTCATTACAGGGTGTATTGCACTATAGGTCCTTGTTTCTTTTTTCAGTTTTGAACTGGATGGTCATGGTTTACATTTTGGATCATTTGACCAGTGTGACATTTTTTAAGTGAAAATGCAGTTTATTCCAAGATTAATTCTATGAAAAATCAAATGTCTGCTATTGATCACATAAACTGTATTTATATTCTATAAATGAACTCTTTTTGGTTGTGAGGTAACTGATTTGGTGTTTGAGTTAATAATATATCCCATAACTGGATGAAAGCAATTATAGGGTGACCCACATCTGCTGCTGAAACATGAGTGCTCACACAAGTGTATGATAGGGATGGCACACTCTCAAAATGCATCTCTCATATATGTCCTTTTTATAGGCTTCAGTTTGTTGTGATTGATGACATGTTGACTTGCTACCACAACCCTGGAAGACAAGTCTGCACGCTGCAGTTTAAAATAATAAACATCTGTGGAGAAGACCGTACAGTAGGAGGAAATTGCGAAGGGAAGAGCAAATCTGACCGTGACTTTCAAAATTCAATATGGCCTCAGACAAAGGAATAGGATTCCGTCCGAGGCACGCATATGAGACTGGTTTTAGAGAAAACAATACAAGCAGTGTCAGTGTGTATGAATAAATAAAACGTATCTCAAAGTTTAGTAAATATTCTGTTTATTGTTCTTCTTCTGCTCCCTGACACCGCCCCCCCCCCCCCCTTCCTTTCACCTGTCTCTGTATCACAACACTGTCTGGCTATGTCTGTCTGCTGTGTCACAAGGGTCATTGCTGTTCTGAAGATTTGACCAGTGCTGAAGACGGCCATCGTGTCACCGGCTTGTGGGCCTGTCGTCTGTCCATCATACCCTTCCCTCTCCACCCCTTTCCCTGGCCTAGTGCCACCCTCGTCCACCCAGCGCGGCCCATGACCGTCGACCGACCAACATGGCGTTCTCGTCTCGCTTTTCGTTCTGGGAGCAGAAGGAAAGTGTTGGTCAATTTCTCACACTTTGTCGCACTGTGTGAGGTGGATCGAGTGTTTTGCATGCAAGGTGCTAACATCATTTCTCTGAGAGAGGGTCTGCAGTGCACCAGTCAACTGCACTTTCTTTGCACTCATAATCTTGGTTTTAGTCGCTAATGCATGGTACAATGGACACGTGTGTGTGTGTGTGTGTGTGTGTGTGTGTGTGTGTGTGTGTGTGTGTGGTGGAATTACGGAATAGTTTTAAGTTCTATGAACATTGCGAGAGGAGATACTAACTTCTTCACTTTGACAGACTCTCACTGCTTGACCACTCAGCCAAATGATCCCATCACTCAAAATATCACCAATGGGAAATGATAATTATAGTACAGTAGCTATATAAGGACACTGTTTAAAGGGGATATTCCCATGATACTGTTTGCTGCTGAGATGGTTTACTGTCCATAATTCAGATTGGTAGCCTACATCTCAGAGTTTGTTGTTTTTGTTGCATACAATGTATTAACATATAATGAAAATGAGTTGGCCTCTCACAGCATGAGACATGCATGGATTTGGTGTGGCGTGTGCAGAACCACCATTGTTTATGGAGCAGAAATGTGACTCTTCCCCTTTTCACATCAATAGGTCAAAGAGGAGACCAAGCCCAAGTCCTCAAAAGATAGCGTAAGTGTCTTGTGTTGGACCTCTTTGGGATGGGTGCTGAGCAAATAAAACACAGAGGATTGTTGTAGTACAGCCTGCATGGTAACTTGAGTGGATCTTGAGGGTTTTTTTGGAACTTGCATAAAGTAGAACTAGAAATGCAGCTATAGATGGTGTTTGTCAACCTTCAAATGTAGAGATAATAATGGAAGAATTGGTTTATATTTCTATAGACTTATATAGTCTATAGAAATAGATTGTGACTAGATTCCAAGGGCTGGTTTCAGTTTCATTGGCCTTATGCTGTAACGTTTTCTTAGGTAATGATGGTTGCTGTACTATGTGATGTGCTACATACAGTAGATCTGTATGTTTGATATGCACACCTCACTACCCAGCTGTCTGTGCATGAGTCATAGAGGCAGACACATAAGCTGTCTACCAGTGGGAAGTGTGTCACAGTGTGGCCATAGCTGAACCCTTTAGCAGCGGGCAACTCAAGGGCAAACTGTCAAGCCAGTCCTTTAAGCCCTCATTGTAAAGCGGGCAGCGCAGTGCCCATCCGAGTGCCTGGCATTGTCCCAGACAGGAGATGCCCAATTACTCTTCTCCTCTAACTCGGCTGAGAGCACAGGAATGTTAATCTTTTGAATCCGCCGTGGGATTTACAATGAGGTGCTCTGATGAGACCAGGTGGAGAGGGGACAGTGTCACTTAGGTAATGTGTTAGCTGTAATGAGCCAGTGGTTATAGGGCAGGGAAAGGTGTGTGCTACTTTAGCATGATGGCTAACTGCATTCCTGATGGCTGACTGAGTAGTGAGTAGGGAAAAAAGGGCCTCACACCAACAGGCTGTAAGCAGTCCGAATGAGGAGGCTCTGATTTTGAATCGGGGTAGTGGTATGGTTGACCAGCTCCCTCATTGCATGCACCCTCTGAGATCTCATGTCTCATAGCAGAGTAGGCTTGCACACTTAGAGGAGTTGTAGCATGTCATCACTTCTGTTGGGTTCATGTTCTATTTCTTATAACTTGCCTAAGAGAGGCATGGAGTTTTGTTTCAAGCCTTTGGACTGTTGCAGTGTAGTATAGTCCAGGTGTCACATGCTCTTGGTTGAGCCGAGCGCTGAGATGAAATGTCACTGTGTGAGAGAGGTCGCGAGAGTTGCCCCACTTCTGTGGCCGGCCGTGCTTCAGGGTGGAGTGGACTCAGCCTTGCGCCAAGTGGACCTGCTGCTGCTGCTGCTGCTGCAGTGCAGCAGGCGAACTGAGCTCAGCCTGACTCTCTCTCTCTCTCTCTCTCACTCACTGGCACCTCTGCTATCTCTCAGCACACTGCGCTATTTCAGTGAGGAGAAGAAATGGAGGGGGTAAAGGCATGTGCCCCCCTCAACACCCAACTGTTTCATTCACAGAGGTTTGTTTTTAGTCATATTTGGGTCAAGCTCTGTGTAATAGCTGTGTAAGGCCTGGACACCTCAGTGTCTCTCCACTGGCATTTGCCTGCTGTGGCCCTGTGCCACGGCCTGTGTAAGGGTATTAAGGGTATTAAGGGTATTTGATGCTTTCACTTTGTCTAGCTAAGTGCTATTAGATTGCTCAATTCACCCATTGATTATCGGCACCTCAGAAATCTTTTATCTCTTTAAGTTGTCATCACGTTGTAAGGATAGTTAAATCCTCATCTTACCCTTATCGATGTGCCTCCTGTGAAGGCCAAGCTAACGACCAGAGCTCTGTGGTTTAATAATGCATGAAACAGACCGAATCAGACACATACAAACTCCCTCTGTAGTCTGTACCTAATCAGGCTTATCAGCCATGTTTAAAAGTGAGGCAGTGCAGAGCCTTGTGTCTCAGAGGCACTTGCTGTCACCTGCTTTCAGGAACACCATGTGTCAAAAGCTGTGCAGAGATGAATGTGTTGATTGGCAGTTGCTGTAATGTATTTTCACAGTTGTTGGGCAGGTCTTAGACAGGCTGCTGTAATGATTTCCCTCTCTCGTCTTTACTCCCACTGATGAGTTTGCCCTGTTTTGCTCCTTCTCTTTGTGAGCAGTCTGACAGCGATGGCAGTCTGAGCAGTCGCACCCAGTCAGTTCCTAACCTAGAGCCTGGCAGAGGGCTGCTGCGTGCCACGAGCCCCCTGCCTTCTCAGGATGCCCCCGGTCAGGGTAGGCAGCGAATGAGGAGCCCCTCGCCCAATAAGATGAGGCCCACGTCACTCAAGAGCACTGAACCGCCCAGAATGCCAGAGCGCTTTAGGAGTCCTGAGACAGCCAGAGAACCTAGGGGCTCTGAGCCAGTGCTTAATGGGGACAGCAGGCCCAATGGCACGCTCAATGGAACTGTCAAACCAGTCAGTGCCAGCCAGCCAGAACTTACCGAGGACCAGGGTTTGACCCGCAAGAAGGTTGTGAAGGTGGTGCGGCGGGTGGTGAGAAAAGTCTTACCGCAAGAGGATGAGAGTTCAGGTACTCCATCCAGTGCTGCTCAGTCAATAAACAAACCCAACCCCTTTGAGCTGGTAAAATCGATCTCTGAGCCGCCCAAGCCTGCTGTTGTGCCACCCAAACTAGCAGCCCCAGTGTCGGTACCCAAAATGGTCAAACCGCCCGTCTTCTCCTTCAAACATGACACCATTAAGCAGGAAGAGAAAGACGACATTTCTGCCGGCCTAGCCAGCCTGATGGGACGCGGCCGACTCCGGGATCCCCGCCCACGATTCCGCAAAGAGGAGCCACCTGAAAAAGACGAAGAGAAGAAAGAGCAGAAGACTGAGGAGAAAGTGGTGGAAAAAGAGGCCGCAAAGCCAGCTCAGGAGAAAGCTGTGCCAAGGACTGTAGGAAACGTGGCAAAACAGGAAGAGAAGTCTACCCCAGCGACAACTGCAGTGTCTACCAGCCCGCCTGCGACTAATTCTGCTCCATCAAGGTCTGTTTTCTCTCCCATTCCTGGATTTATCCCTGCACCCAAACCCTACTCCTTGGCCCCTCCACCAGGATTCACTCCTGTCCCCAAACCTGCAACCACAGGCCCGTCGATTGTGCCTGCTACCAAACCTCCAACCCCACCTGCAGGGTTCATTCCAGCCTCCAAACCCTCTACCGTCACCACCACCTCAACAACGGTGTCAGCTGCATCCAAGACTACGATGGCCACCACAAAATCACCTACAACTTCATCTGTCTCTGCCTCTAAACCTGCTACTGTCTCCATAACAGCTCCAACTGCAGCTGCATCTAAACTTGCCACTACCCAAGCATCAACATCTGTCTCCGCTCCTAAACTTACCACTACTCCGACAGTGACACCAACTGTCTTTGCACCTAAGCTCAGCTCTGCTGCGACAGCCCCCAAACCCACTACCACCACTGCCACCACCGGCAGCAGCACCACCACTACATCATCGGCTGGGTCTGTAATCACCTCCAGACCAAGTCCCCCAGCTGGGTTTGTTCCAGCGCTCAAATCGTCCCCTCTCTCCCCTCCTGCTGGTTTCGTTCCAGCGCCCAAACAAAGCCCCATGTCTCCGCCGCCTGGATTTGTTCCTGTCTCCAGACAGCCTGCTGTGAAGAAACCAGAGGTACAGCCTGCACCTCACACGCATGGGCTGATAAAACCCTCACTCTGCGTGAAACCTGGACATAAATCAATAAAGCATGGCTTTGTAAAACTCCCCTGTGGAGTAACCAACATTAACCTGTGTGGTGTCTCGGTGTGTGTGTGTGTGATCAGTAGTAGGGCTAACCTCACTCATCTCCTAAAAACGTGTGTGTTGTGTTTTTTGTTTGTTTGTGAGAAGCCAGAACTCTAATCACATCTTCTTTAGAACTCACGGTATTGCAGTGACCGGTTTCTGCTCCGGAATGCGATAATTGTTGGGGAAAACTCCATGTGGTCGCCAGCTCTCTTTTAAAGTGTGCTTTCGCACATGGCTCTTAGCTTTGTTTTGTGTGCTGCTCTGAGCCCATCCCTGAGCTCCTGCTGGGATTGCCTGGGCACACACACGTCCCCTCCAGTCTTTCCCTGGGTCCTCCTGGGAGTTCCCTCAGAGACAGCATGGCCGGTCTAAATGAGCTTGGCGTCCCTTTAAGCACGCAGACTCGGGACAGCAATGCGAGATGTGGTTGGTTGATGTTGTAAGGGATCCGGGGTGAGGTTGTGGATGGGGGATGTGTGTATGTGTGTGTGTGTGTGTTGGGTATCTGGAGGGAATAGAGAGCAAAAGGGGATGTGGTTTCCTTAGAGACTCATGGGGCCAATTACTGATGCCCACCTCGTCTCCCGAGTAAGAGTAGTGTAAAATTGCCTGGTTTGGGTTGAGAGCGGTACACAATTTAATGAATGGCAGATACAGCCTGATGCTGTTTCTTTTTGCACTACTTGTGAGTTTTTTTGTTTTTTTTCTCTCTCCCCTGTTGGCATTCCTCTTGGGTGCCACATTGTGGCTTTCGCTGAAGTGTATCAAAAGCTTACCACAGTAGCCACACAAGCGAGTGCCATTGGACTTTATTTTTTCACTGGAGTTTGCCTTGTGTTTTTCATCATTAAAAATGCCCCGTGGTGTGGCATTGCATGCCAGTGTGATCTACTAAGCCTCTCTGGGATTTGCTTTGTGAGTGCTCATGACAGAAGATTTGAACTTCTTTCCCACTTTGATTGTGAATATATTGCACTATGTATGTGTGGTTGTTTGTGTCTGTGTGGTTGTTTGTGTATGTTTTTGCGCGGTGTTTGAAGGTGAAGAAAACACCCACGTTGTCCTCAGCCCTGGCTGGGAAGCCCACACTTGGCACCATTTCTAAAGTTTCTCCATCTGCGTCTGTTACTGCGAGTCCGAAGGTGTGTGTTTATTGCATGTGTGTGAGTTTGTGCCTGCCGTAGTCACAGTGGCGCTTTGCATTTGGCAGACCAATGTGCAAACATGTATCACTGCAGGTATGCTCAGTTAAATCACCTAGAATCCTGTTGGTAATATAACAGATGCTGCTTTACTCTGCTTTGCGTAGGGGACAGAAGCAGCAGTTTAACACTTTTAGCTAACTTCTGTGGTGTTCAGATCACTTTACAGCTTACCCTTTTGGTAATTTGACCTGTAGGTGGCGCCGCTGAGTCCCACTGAAGAAGCTCAGAGACGCCTCGAAAGGATCTTCAATATACCTGTAATTTCCAGCCCTTTTTGTGGCCCTCCTCCCCCTCTCCTTCGTCCTCTCTCTCTTTCTTTCTTTCTTTCTTTCTTTCTTTCTTTCTCTCTCTCTCTCTCTCTCTCTCTCTCTCTCTCTCTCTCTCTCTCTCTCTCTGTCTCTCTCTGTTCTGCTGTGCAGTCGTGTGTACAGCACTTTAGCAACCTTTTAACCTTCTGGTCCCCCTTTACCCACAACCTATTAGGCAGACACCTAAACTGCAAACACACACACACACACACACACACGCACCCAAGCACACACACACTTATGCACAAACACATTCTTTCTTCATGCCACACATTCTTCACCCTGTGCAGCTCAATGAACAGTAAACATCATTAGGGTACTCCGAGCCTGTCAGAGCTGCTGTTGTTTTAACCCAAATAGACTGTAATTCAGTACGATTGCATCATAACTGGAATGACCATGTGAAGAAGTTACATAACGCTAACCCTGACCTCCGTGTGACCATGTGCTAATCACACTGTAACATTGACTTTTGGGATGATTTTAGGACAACACCGCATTCTGACAACATCCAACTTCTCTTTCTGTGTTTGTCCCAGATTAACTTACTCCCTCTCAATTTCCATGTGTCACTCAACTTTGCCATATCACACTTTGTCCTTTTTACTTGTTTGTCTTTCTCATTTGTTTTTATTTGTTTCCTTCACTCTTTAAGTTCTTCTTTCCTTCTCTTCTTTCCTTCTTTCCTTCCTTCTATCTTTCTTTCTTGTGCTCTGTTGTTCAGTGTAACACCTTGACAGGTACCACTTCCTGCACCTCAGAGGCATGCCCACTAATGACCACTATATCACCATCTGCTCATCGTCATCCATGTGTCGTCTCTCTTGAGTTCTGCCTTCTTTTGTTGTTGTTATTGCTATGTCTCACCTGTCCACGTTTCTCATCTCTCTATTTCTCTCTCTCTCTCTCTCTCTCTCTCTCTCTTGCCTGCTGCTTCTTGGCTGCTGCTGTGGCTGTTGTTTGCCATACTCTAGCTGGAGCCGGTGGCCCCTGCTCCGGCCCCCACACAGGTACTGTGTCCATCTGGGGAAGCCCCCGCGCAGTCTGCCCACCCCCCCTCCTCCTCTCCCCTCAGCCTGACCGGAGTGTGCGCTCGAGTAGCCTGCTGGAGCGTAAGCGTCAGACCCTACTATTAACTACCTCTCCTATCGCTCCACGCCCCTCCTCACCCTGCAACGTCTGTGTTGGTGTCTCATGTTGCCCCCCACCCACCCCCCTACTCACTGCGCCCTACTCCATCTAAAGCCATAGCACAAGGGGTCTGACATTCTCAAACCCCTAAGCTCATTCGCTGTGATGGGGCTGTGGCCTTCAGTACCAGATTTTCAAAGGCAAACGTGACTGCGAACCAATCTTGTACTGGAATGTCCCATTTTTGTTTTGACGCCTCCTCTCTCTCCTAACCTCAAACAACCTGGTGCATGGTTCGCCACACGTTTGGTTATCATCCCGCATGCGTTGATTGGTATTGTGTCGGCCTGTGGTCCCCTTCTCTGACGGGCATGGCTTGTTGTCTGTGCTGTGCCGTGACCACACCGGCCTGTCTGGTGTCCTGTGCGGAGTATGGAGTCTGCTGGGGAACAGGACTGTGATTTATGAGCGTCAGGTGCTTATGCCTCCCAGGCTTTTTCAGGCTCCATTTATGACTGTTCCATGTCATTATGCCTACCTCATATCACCGACATAGACGATTACCACACTTCTTACTCATCACGTTGTCCCAACTTTCCCAGTGAAGTTTAACCCACTTTTCCCCCTTTTCCAATACTGGATTATTTTTTTTATTTACGTGCCACCAGGGCACATTGTCAAACCTTTGTTGTGAGATCTATATCACCTACACTTATGTTGAAGTGAAATGAGGTATGTTTCTTGTGCTATCACTGCCAGCTATGAATATTACTGATGCCTTAATAGACGTTTGCAGATCCCCCGTGCCTGGAATGCCGAACCGAGTGCTGAACCAAAAGGAACTCTTTCCTGTTTCCTGCTTTTCTCCTTCCCTACAGGTTTCACCTCAGTGCCTTACTCTGTTCTGTCGCTGTCTCGCTTTTCTGACTCAGTTCATGCAGCGTAGCACGTCTGCGTTCTCCATAGTAGGGCTGCTCGATTATGGTACAAATTAATCATGATTATTTTGGTCAGTATTGACATCAGGATTATTTAACACGATTACTCAATGATTTTTGGAAAGATCATTGATTTTCTAAGTAAATTAAATTACTTTTTTTTTAATTCATCTGAAACATATAAAAGATACATGCAAAAAAGGATAATGTATACAGTAGCTGGCACTGTAAAGCAAAGGGGTGCGCTGCATTTATAACTCAAAGACAAAATGAGAGCATTGCTGCAAAACAGAATGGCAAAATAATTGGTTTATTTCGATTATATTGTTTTCATGATCATTGGACATCATAATTAACAATTCATCGATTCGTTTGATTGATCGCACAGCCCTACTCCATAGTTGTACTGTGTGTGTGTGTGCGTGGTTCTAAAAGACCATTCTCTCTCTCTCTCTCTCTCTCTCTCTCTCTCTCTCTCTCTCTCTCTCTCTCTCTCTCTCTCTCTCTCTCTCTCTCTCTCTCTCTCTGTGTGTATCTCTAATTGTGTTGTTGCTTCCCCGGCCCTCGCCTGCCCTCCTAGGCTCAGGTGGAGGAGGACCCTGTGGCCATCCTACAGGCGGCCCACGCTGCCGCCGCTCAACCTAAGGTCTGGCGTGTGCTGTGCGCTGCTGTGCTGTGCTGTGCTGTGCTGTGTTTGTGTCGTGCTGTGCCTGTGTGTGTTACACATCACCCCTGTCCTATTAGAAGAGCCATGTCATGTCACTCACTCTTGCCCTGTATGTGCGTAGTGTGTGTGTGTGTGTGTGTGTGTGTGTGTGTGTGTGTGTGTGTGTTTTCACAGTTTCTGTGTAGCGTTTGACATTTGACACGTTTACACCCCTACCACTGTCAGTGTCAGTTGTGCAACTGTGATGACTAAGAAAGCTTGCAAGCATACAGGGCAGTTTTAGAATTCACAACGCTATTCTTTAGAGCCCAAGTCCTCAGACGTGATCTTCAAGCCTGCCCTTAGCATCATTTATTTCATTCCAGCCATTCTGGTAATTGGACCCAGGTGACTGCTAATGTCCCGGTGATGGATGCAGCAGATTGGAGGCACAGAATGTTGGAATGAAAAAAACAAATGCTGGCCAGGTGTGCTTGAACGGGTTGGGTTAAAGACCTGTGCCAGTGATCACACGTTTTAGTCATTTTGCCCAGTCTTCAATCAGAAATAGCGGAGAATTTGTTGCACCTCTCATGTGAAGGACTACCTGAAAGGTGTTCAGATTCAGCAGTCAGGTATAATAAGATGGCCTGCAATGTTCTGCAGTGTTTTGTTCATGTTGTTTGGAATCATTTCGACACTGTTTACTCATCTCTGTGTGTGTTTGTTTGTTTGTTTGTTTGTTTGGAGTGTTTATGTGTTTGTGCCCTTTCAGTGTGAAACTGAAACCCATTTATCCCACATCACATTACCCATGAAAACACCCCCCCTGCCTGCGTCAGTAGTTGTATGATTTCCCTTCAGACGAGACAGCACTGGCAACACCCTCTAGTTAGCACAACAACAGTTGTCTGTCTGCCACTTGCTGTCATCTGCATGACTCCTCACCCCTCGGTCCGTCTCATCCTCCACTCTTCCCACCCTTGGCTGCCTCCCTCTGGGGCCCTCCTGTGGCCTCTGGTGGTGTGGAGTCGGTGGCACCACGCCGTCTCTAGGAGACCCCGGCCAAACGCACAGCAAGTGCCAGAGTCAGTCAGTTCTTGTGACTTCCAGCCTGCTAGGCTGCAAGCCAGGCGTCTCAATGGGGGAGAGTGCAGTGTGGGACCATAGAGAGACATAGAAAACAGTCCTCTCTCTCTCTCTCTCTCACTCTCACTCTCACAGTCCTCTCTCTCTCTCTCTCTCTCTCTCTCTCTCCATTTTCACCCCCTGTTTGTGCTCTGATGCGCTCAGAGAACCATCCACCTACCTTACACTGCCTTCTGAGTGCTCACATCACCGTAGTCAACCCCCCCCCCCCCCCCCCCCCCCTCACCCCCCCGAGGCTGTCCACTGCTGCGTGCCCAAGAAAACTTCACACACCTTGGCACCGGCACGGGCCATCTCACTTCCCAAATAGCCCTGAGGAGTCGTAGATGGGGAAAGCATGGAAGTGCTTCACACAAAGCATGGGGCCCTTGTGTGGTTGGCATGGTGTGCGACGTCGCCACGCTGTAGTAGAGCGCGCAGACGGTAGCGCCCCAGTGTGTCAGCGTGTGTGTCTGGAGCGCGTGCTTGACCGCTGTCCCATCCTCATCCGCAGGTGAAGACCGAAGAGCAGATCGCCGCGGAGCAGGCATGGTACGGCTCCGAGAAAGTGTGGCTGGTCCACAAGGACGGCTTCTCCCTGGGTGAGCCCACACTCTTAACATTAATGCCTTGTCTCTCTTACTTGACTTACTTGATGTTCTATCAATTAAAAAGTAATAATCATAATAAATAATAATAAGTAAGTAATAAGAAACTACACGTAAATAATAAAACCACACATGAACATTTGACAGCAATTCCTGTGCTGATACTTGTCTCTCTTTCCACGAAGCTTGAAAAATACCCAGTTCAGTGCAGCTTCACGTTTTGACAGTTTGACTTTTTTGTTCGCCTCTTGTTTGGGTTTAGCAACGCTGCTGAAGACGGAGGCTGGGAGCCTGCCGGAGGGCAAAGTGAAGATCAGACTGGAGCATGACGGGACGGTGCTGGACGTGGACGAGGATGACGTGGAGAAGGTGAGGCTGCAGGGAGATGGACAGGGAGAGAGAGCCGTGACGAGATGCTGAGTCTGCCGTATGAGCGCAAAGGAGGGTCCAGCACTCTCCGCCGGCTGCTGATGCTGCTTGTGGACGGAAGGCCGTGTCCTCCCCAGGCACCTGCTGTGTGTGTGTGTGTGTGTGTGTGTGTGTGTGTCTGGGTAAACACTTACACACTCTACACACTTGGTTGTGTGTGTGTGTTTGTGTACATACACACTTGCTTATGTGTGTGTGTGTGTGTGTGTGTGTGTGTGTGTGTGTGTGTGTGTGTGTGTGTGTGTTTGCATGAGAGTGTGTCTGTATACACACTGTAGACACTTGTTTATGTGTGAGTGAGAGTGTGTGTGCTAGTGAGTGAGAGTGTGTGTGTGTGTGTGTGCGAGCATGTGAGAGTGTGAGCATGTGTGTGAGGGTGAAAGTGTGAGCGAGTGAGTGAGAGTGTGTGTGAGTGAGTGGGAGTGTGAGCGTGTGTGTGTGAGCGTGTGTCCGTGTGTGAGCGTGTGTGTGTGTGTGTGTGTGTACATACACTCTGTACATGCTTGTTTATGTGTATGGGGGAGAAGTGTGAACACGCTGCCCTGGCTGGCAGTGTCTTCTTCACCTGTCAGTGTGCGTGTTGCAGCAGGCCCGCAGCAGAGAGGCACAGATGGGCACTGGGGACGGACACTGAGGCGGGTGGGGGGGGGGGGGGGGGGGGGGGGACTCTGAGAATGATGGGATAGGGCAAGATGGAAGAGCAATGTCATGCAATGACGGGTGAACCGGGTGCTGGCCAAGCTTTGGGGTGATTCTCGTACAGACACGCACCTGCTCTGTGGCTCCCGAGCCCTTTTTGGGATGCCAGCATTTGGCAGGGAAGATGGAAAGCTGCGTATGTGCCCTGCTGTTTGATAGTCCTTGATGAAGGAGCATCTGCTGCGTGGGGGTCTGGGTGGAGAGCCGCTCTGGGGCTGCAGCAAAGTCATTCAACTTGGATTTGAAGCGGAAGAGAGAAAAAAAAAAAAAGACGTAATGCGATTCTCTTTAATTGATATGCGGTTTGACTTTCAATCAGATGTTTGATTAAGAAAGTGCAAAGCTGGACCCCAGCGTGGAGGACGTCTGTCTTAATTGCATCAAGACTTGGCACAAAGTTTGAGCGCCAGCGACTTGTGCATATTAATTACCAGTGCGCTCGTGTAATATCCCCCTCTGCTCCTCTCTTAGATTAGCGCGCTGATCTGCCTGACTCACAGCAGGTCATCCGGAGCTCAGTGTGCACTACATTTGAACGCACACTTTTCCAAGTGCACTTGAAGTACATGGAGAACTATTTTGTGCCTTGTTTGGACTACAAGAATAGTGTGGAATAATCCAGAGTGCAGGAAAAGTAGTTTGAATTCAGATATTTAAGTTGGCATACTTGGTATGCAGCAGGTTTATAAAGGTTAAACTAAAGTAAAGTTTAAGTAACGTGAAATCAGCCGATATCTTTCAGATTTAATGACAGTGGTTGTTTTTCCCTCCAGGCAAACCCTCCGTCGTTTGACCGCTCAGAGGACCTGGCGTCGCTGCTGTACCTGAATGAGTCCAGCGTTATGCACACCTTGCGTCAGCGCTACGGGGGCAACCTCATCCACACCCACGCCGGGCCCAACATGGTGGTCATCAACCCCATCAGCGCCCCCTCCATGTACTCAGAGAAGGTGAGCTCACCTGGACCGCCAAACACTCTCCTTTTCCTGGCAAAGGCTACTTGCATGAGTAACCGAGACATAATCAGTGTCAGAGGATGCACAATGTCAGAAGCATGAATTCTAATAATATGTCAAAATATTTTTGCATATTGTGTGATTTTATCACAACAGTCCAGTCCCAGTCACACTTCAGGATGATATTTATAGAAAGAGCTGTCGATGGTCTCTTGAGATACATACTTGTTCATTTCCTTGGCCTTCTGAAATGGCCACACTCAGATACAACCCCTCAGCTGCAGGCCTGGCAATGTCCTCCATAAAGCAGATTGTAATTGACATAAAATGCTATTTAGGATTCATAGCCTCGGCTGGACTCTGCATGGCAGGCATCGATCATAATTCAATTAGGCCACATTAAGATTATGATGGGGTGATTTGGTGGTAATGGCTAATGCTGATCTGGACGGATGGGAGATATGAGGGTGGACCTTATTGACACCAGGCTGCTCTTCTTTAACAGCCGCCCTCCAGGCCTCCTGCTAACTGGCCCACAAATCAGAGGGGTTGTTGACAGAGAGGCCATTTATAGTTCCAAATCCTACAGAAATCAATGCAATTATGTTTAATAGTCAGACAGTCCCTGCCAATCCATCGCCGGTTTTTATACTTAATGTGATAGTCTGCGGCAATGACTCAGCTCGCCAAAGACTCGAGATTGCCAAAATATTTATGAGGCTTAAAGTATCTCCATATAAAAAAATAAAAACTAGTATCTCAGACCTTTTTAACTTTTTTTAACTACATTTCCATAAACAATATTTTCTCACTCTTTCCTCTGTATTTCTCTCTGTATCTTTCTCTCTCTCTCCTCCTCTTCTCCCCTCAGGTCATGCACATGTTTAAGGGTTGTCGACGGGAGGACACGGCCCCTCACATCTACGCCGTGGCGCAGTCGGCCTACCGCAACCTGCTGACCACACGCCAGGACCAGTCCATCGTGCTGCTGGGCAAGAGTGGCAGTGGCAAGACCACCAACTGCCAACACCTGGTGCAGTACCTGGTCTCCATCGCTGGCAGCACTGGCAAGATCTTCTCAGGTGGGGGAGATGTGCTTAGCCTAAACACCAAATCATTTGCATTCCCTGGTGCTTAAGTCTTTTAACATGTAGACAGTGGAGGTGTGAGATAGTCACAGGAATAAACCAGTAAGACGTATCCTCACAAGAAAAGACACCACATCTGTCTGTGGCTTCTTCATGTTGATGTTGAGCTGCTGTTTTCAGATGGATTTTGTATTTCCCTTTTTGATCAAAAGCTGGAAATCAGGCCCCAGCTGTGGCACAACTGGCTGGGGCACCTGCACCGTACATCCAATAATGTAGAAAAAGGTGCGCACATCTAAATGTTAAAAAAGTAGGTGCTGGACTCAAAAAGTGACAATAAAAATTACAAAGAAGTCCGCACACTAGAGCTCCATTATTTTTTTCTTTTTATCCACCACAACGCACCTGCACCGTACGCCAGCGACCCGGGTTCGATTCCCGCCCTGTGGTCCTTTCCGGATCCCACCCCGACTCACACTCCCACTCACTTCCTGTCATTCTCCACTGTCCTATCAAATTAAAGGCATAAAAAGCCCCCCCCCAAAAAAAAAAAAAAAAAAAAAAAAGCTGGAAATCAAGAGAGGTCTGTCAGTGAGCGGAAGCCGCTTGAATATCCGTTTGTGGCGGAATAAGTCCAGTAGTGGCTCCTCCACTGTCCTCCCCCTGCCCCCTGCCTCACTCCCCCACAGCTGATCTGATTACCGAGCGGGCCTGGGTTAAGCCTCAGCGCCCAGCAGGGGATCTCGAGGGGGTTTTGGCGCGGTCGGCGGGGGTGCGGGTTTTTGAGCATTTCCCCCATCACCATCACCACCACCACCACCGCGGCCCACCGTCCTCACTCGCTACACGCTGATCTCCGCGTCTGCAAACCGCCGCGCAGGAGCCGAGGCTTACGCGGATTAAACTCACCCTCCTAAGTGGCGTTCGTTAAGGAGCGGCTATCTGAAAGCATTTAGGAGATAATAAGAGCGAGTGCTCCCTGTCTCTTTGAAGCGCCAAGCGTTCTTTCTCTCTCTCGCTCTGATGTGTAAAGCCCTTTGAGCTCCGGAGGGCTCTGTGTCAGAAGTGTGAAGATGAGTTCTCATTGCAGGAGCCGTATTCATTTTTTTTTTTTTTTGTAGTTATCATTCCGTACGTCCCAAATTGGCGTTTTGAGCTTGTTAAGTGGGCTCTGTGGTCCGATTGTGTCTCCTTCATTAAGGCTTTGAGCGTGTGCGTAGATACCTCCTTTGACTGTAAATGAAGAGCAATGACTTTGGCTGGGGGATGCTGCCAACGTGAGGGAAAGAAGAGGCGTCTCAGAGCCCAGAGCCGCTCCATTGCACCAGGAGAGCTCCAAATGTGTGGACCAGTCCGTCACCCTTTTTTTTGCCAGCCAGCCACCCACCATAAATGCATTCAGACAGCCAGGGCTGATGCCAGGAGGAGTGTGTGTGTGTGTGTGTGTGTGTGTGTGTGTGTGTGTGTGTTGGGAGGGGGGGGGGGGGGGGGGGTTTATTTTGTGATGTGTGATTATTTGTGTGTGTGTGTTGGGGGGGTATGTTTTGTGATGTTTGATTATTTGTGTGTGTGTGAGACAGAGAGAGAGAGAGAGATTTTCTCTTTGGATGTGTGTGTGTATGTACAAGTTTGTGTGTCTTGGCTTGTCTGTTTGTGTGTGTATGTGTGTGTGTGGCCCACCACTGCTGAGCTAGGTCTCCGTTCAGCGTCCTCGCTGGCAGTCGGCCTCGACGCGGCCTGGCTGGCCGGATCAATGGCTATTGGCTGCCCACAAGCTGGGGGAAAGGGGGAGGGCGGGTGATGGATGAGCAGAATAGCTAATGATGCGCGTGGGAGCGGCGGGCTAATTAGCCCCAGCTTATCAAAGCCTGCTCAGCAGCCTCTTAGCAGTAATGGGCTAATGACAACTACGGGCTTGATCAACTGTACCATTAAAGACGCCAAGATCCTATCTGGACGACATGTTCGTCTGTCCGCGAATGCCCGCCATCAGGCTTCTCCTGTCCACTGGGCTGAGACTATGGCTTTGGCAGCGGCGGATAGACAAGCGCTTTGACATATGAACAGCCAATCAAGGGACATTCACTAGGCCTTGTCTTGGCCCATGTCCCCTGTGAAGGACAGTTTAGTGGCCTGCCAGTGTCATTAGTGTTCAAAGTTCATTATGGACCTCGAGTTTTATTGAAAGTACACCACATCACTATGCACTACTGCCAGGAGATAAGCAGTTTAATAAGATGCAGTGTCTTCGTAGACCTGACCAAGTTCTAACCAAATGAACTGACACCAGTGTCCATTTTTTTTTGTCCTCTCTCTGCACAAATTGTGTTGTGGAATGTGGACAGAATTATGCTCCTTGCGGGCTCGACTAAACTGTTTAGCCAGATGTTTGGTTTCAAATCTGCATATTTTACCTGCTTTGTCAACCCCACGCTGAGAGAATTCCTAACCCGGCGTTCCAAACCCCTGCGTTTCTCCCTCCAGCTGAGAAATGGCAGGCAGTCTACACCATCCTGGAGGCCTTCGGGAACAGTGCCACGGCCATGAACGCCAACGCCAGCCGCTTCTCCCAGATCGTCTCTCTGGACTTTGACCAGGCCGGCCAGGTGGCCTCTGCCTCCATCCAGGTACAGCAACCCCCAACACTCCACTCCCGCCCCACGGACATGTGCAAATGCTCTTTTCGCATGCCTTCACATACCTACATATAACATGTCTGACTTATAGCTGACATCTTATAGTCAAACTTAGTCAAGTCTTGGACTACTTGGGCTTGTCATTGAGAATGCCCATTTCTGATTACAGTATAGTTTAGTAGGTCCTGATTTAAAACTCGATATTTAATAAGAAACACTTGGCCTTGAAAAAAAAGTAGCATTACTGCAGAAGCTAGTTTCCTGTAGCTGCCATTGATCGGTTGGCGCCTCGGGTGCTGTGCGCTTTGTTGTTGTGTGTAGACCATGCTGCTGGAGAAGCTGAGGGTGACGAAGCGCCCGGAGGCCGAGTCCACCTTTAATGTGTTTTACTACATGATGGCTGGAGCGGACAGCACGCTCAGGTGAGTCCACCCCACAGCCTGCACAGCCCACAGCCTGAGCAACACACAATAAACCCACTTCCACATCCACATTATAGTTTGACTTGATAGTCTGACTTCATGTCTGAGTTTCATGTTGGTTATTGATAACAGCAGACAAATGGTTTTTAATATCACTAATTTGCACTGATGTACATATTCATCAATATGCTAGATGATTCATAATTAAAATTAATTCATGCAATATAAGGATTTAAATGACTAACGCCTGATATATGCTAACACATGTTGGGGACTTCATATTGAAACTCTAATAGTAATTAGCGTTTTTGCCACTATGTCATCACTATTCACATATTTGTAGTGGTATGGTAGTGGATGAATCACTGTATGAGCTGATATTTGATGTGCCTATAAATCTGTATTCTTTAGACGCTGCGTGTTGTTTGAGGAATTGATTTAATTTAGATTAGTTGTTTTTTTTACTGGGAGTTAAATGCAACATCCTGTCAGCATACCAAGTATGTCATGGGCCTGAAGGAGCTCAGCAGCACTTCCAACAAAGAGAGACTTGAAGGAAAAGAAAGAGAGAGAGAAAAACGGAAGAAAAAAAAAGACAGATGGAGAAATGAAGGACTGTCACTAGGACTTGGCGCTGGCCAGCCACCGGGCGGTGATTGTGATTCCTGTAGCGCTGCCGCTCTCTCTCTCTCTCTCTCTCTCTCTCTCTCTCTCTCTCTCTCTCTCTCTCTCTCTCTCTCTCTCTCTCTCTCTCACCGATCCTCATTTTTCTCCACCTCTCCTGCAGGACCGAGCTGCATTTCAACCACTTTGCCGAGAACAGTGCATTTGGAATCGTGCCTCAGTCGAAGGTATAGAGAATAAAAACAATTGATTGCTCACCAATACATTTGGTTGACCATGTGTGAGATGAGCATGTTGGTGATTGCTTCAATAAAACCCACTGCACATAAGCGCCAACAAGAGTGCGCCAACACTTTCTGTCACCTGCCCACACACACCAGATTTGAACTGACAAGCATTTGATAAACAATGGATTTTACTGAGTGGCGCAGACAAAAATGTGTGTGTGTGTGTGTGTGTGTGTGTGTGTGTGTGTGTGTGTGTGTGTATATTATATTTGTGTGAGTTTGTTTTGTTGATGTGCACACACTGTCTTTGCCCCCCCCCCCTCTCCCCTAAGCCTGAGGACAAACAGAAGGCTGCTCAGCAGTTCACCAAGCTGCAGGCGGCCATGAAAGTGCTGGGCATCTCGCTGGGCATCTCGGCCGACGAGCAGAAAGCTCTCTGGCTCATCCTAGGGGCCATCTACCACCTGGGCGCCGCTGGGGCCACCAAAGGTAGGGCAAACGTGTCCTCATCTACACACACACATACACTACCGCAAACACACACACACACACACACACACACACACACACACACACACACACACACCACCACCACACACCTACCACTCAAATCTACCCCAAGACAAATTAAAGGGACTAGCAAACTCATAAGATTGCCCATTGGATGAAGCCAGGGTCTTCAGATTTCCCTGCTCAGTAAAATTAGGATTTTTGTAGCTACAGTAGGACCCCACAGGATACTTTAATTTGTATGACTTCAGATGCATGAAGCTTGTGAGGAGAGGACAAGTAATGTGAGGAGAGGTCAAGTAATGACCCAAATTCAAGACCTTATTCTATAATTTTGAATATATAGCAGTGAAGGAGAAAACTCTGATCAAGAAGTATTAAAGTGTGTAGATACAGAAATGCACAAGTTTGGTGTTTGGAGCATGAGTTATGACAAGGGGACTGCATACAAAAAGCTGGATAATGAAAGAACCTCTCATCTTAGTCAGTTAATTGAATAAAGACTTCAAAAGATGCCAACACAGAGATACAGAGTTATTAATTAAGACTACACACGCCAGGGAATGTGGTGCGCTTACTGTGCACAAAGGCAGGGGTGTGTGTGTGTCTGTGTGTTTGTGTGTGTGGGAGGGAAGGAGGGTGGTCAAGCAACTTCAGAGGCTTATTTTAGAAAAGTGTGGGTGTTTGGAGAACTGTCAAAGTGTTGTTTTCGCCGAGCCATCTCTGTGGCTCTAATGAAGATGGATGGGAGTGTGTGTGTGTGTGTGTGCGTGTGTGTGTGTGGACAAAGGCATTTATGTACTACCTTTGCTGTTATACCTCCTCCTCCCCGCAGACTTGGATGGATGCGGTAATGAACTTTTTAATCACTGGACACAAGACACTACCTGGTCAACACTTTGTGTGTGTGTGTGTGTGTGTGTGTGTGTGTGTGTGTGTTCTGTGTAGCTGCATGTGTTATTGCTCTTTCTCTGTGTGACTGCACCTGTCATCATCTATATATACAATCTAACTGTATGCATTAACTACTGACATCCATACGGTGTTCTCTCATCTCTAACCTCATCTCCATTCAGGTATTAACTTACAAAACACTTTTGTTGCATCAACTCCCTCTCTCAATGCAATATCTGTGTTTTGATAACAACTGTCATATTGTATAACAGAAGAGCAATATCATGTCAGATGAGATCCGAACTGTACACAAACACTTTCTTATATCTTAAGTGTCATGTAAATATAGATACAGGAAATGTTTGAAGCCTTATTTTTTTACTGTGATTTTACAACTGTTCCGATGCTCCCTCCCTGCTGTCAAATTAAGCTACCTGTTACCAGCAGGGGGTGCTATTAACATACTGCCACACTTGACGGTCTCACACATGACAAAGGGAGCAAAAGCAAGGAGTTTATTGACTTGCATGGAGGTTCTCATGCATCTTGCAACACATTCAAACACACACACACGCACACACACACGCGCACACACACACAGAATCACACATACCCCCCCCCCCCCCCCCCCCACCCATATCCACCTCTCCATCCTGATCATATTGACTAACCGGAGTGAATGCACTCCGTCCATCCTGTGTATGTGGGTTTGTGTGTGTGTCTTTTCCTTCACAGATAAAAAAAAAAAAAAAAACTACAGCTGTTTTGCGGTGGCCCGTGTGCTCTAACCAACCTCTCCTGTGTGTCTCTCTCTCTCTCTCTCTCTCTCCCCTTGCATGCTGCATGTCGCTCGGCCTCAATGCAGAGGCAGACGAAGGTAATGACAAAACAACAAGAAAACCCACCAAACACCAAACCCCCACCAACAGAACAACAAGTAAACAACAACATCAACACTAACAGCACCAGAACAAGCCCAAAACACTTCAATTTGTTCCTTGTTTGTGTGTCTCATTGCTTAACGCTGTTATCGTCATTGCCAGACGTTGTGTCATTAGCATTTTTATTATTTTGCCTCTTTGTCCTCTCCCACCCGTCAGCGCGGCTCCCTTTCTCGCAGCTTCTGTCGCGGTGTCTGTCACAGAGATAAAAACTAGTGGGGGAATCACAGCTGTGTTGTCTTTCAAAGCCGTTCGTCTGATGTCTCCCCATGTCGTCCACTTTCTTCTACACTCAGCCTCTGTTATATAGACCAGCAGAGAAAATCAAAGCTGGTTTTCTTTAGTTTTTCTCTCCATCCTCCAAACTTATTTTCTTTATTTTCTCCCAGAGGCACTTTAAGTTTAGTTGTTTTTTTTTTCTCCCCCCCTTCCCTTACCATTCTGTTGGATTGCAGTCATTTCAGAGCCTCTCTTTTCTTCCCAGACAGGGCTGGGTTGTCGTGTGAGCGTTTCGATTAGAGGTGGGGAGAAACGGCTCCCAGCCCTGCTCCCCGACACTCAGTCAGTCAGACAGACAGACACTTTTGTTTTCTGGAGGAGCTTTCACACCCCTTGCCGCTTTTCCAAATGGCACAGTCATTTCTCTGTTATCAAAACACGCAGACATCGCCTAATTATCGAATCCTTCAGAATAGCAGGCAAAGTTTACGGAGGAAGGGGAAAAAAAGAAGCCCCAGAATAATTGCTTGTCCTCACAATGAGTTCATCGGGGGGGAGAAATCTGTTTTCTTGTCCTTTTTGTCAGTCTCTGAACCGCTGAATGTCAGTCATAATAAGAGATAATAAGGGCTGCTGAAAGTGTGTGGGGGCTTGTCGTTAAACGAGGGTGTGTTGTGCACATGTTCCCCTCCCAGCCGGACGGAAGCAGTTTGCCCGTCACGAGTGGGCGCAGAAGGCCGCCTACCTGCTGGGCTGCACCCTGGAGGAGCTCTCGTCCTCCATCTTCAAGCACCAGGCCAAGGGCACCCTGCATCGCTCCGCATCCTTCCGCGGGGGACCGGATGACCTGGGCTCAGGGGACAGCTCAGGTAACGCCCCACCACACCCCAACCACCTCCCACTGCCCTCTCTCTCTCTCTCTCTCTCTGTCTCTCTCTCTCTCTCTCTGTCTCTCACGCTCTCAGCAGTTGTATGACTCCTAGTTAAGAATCCATCACAATAGCTCCTCTCGCAGGTTCTTGCTCACCCATCACTAGTTTACAAATCACCAGTCATCCTCTCAGCCAACAGGTACTCTCTCACCTAGCCATTAGCAGCACAGCATGCATCAGCCATGTTACACATAACGCCATTGTAAGCAATCCTCTGAACACTCTCAGAGATATCTCTCTTTCTCTCTCTCTCTGTCTCTCTATCCCCATCTCTCTCTCTCTTTATGTTTCCTGCAACCCCCTACCTCTCTTCATGATCCAAGTCAGATAGCGTACGGTTAGCGGTCCTCTGAACTAACCCCCCCCCCCCCCCCCCCCCCTCTTCCTCAGGACCCAAGAGCACGGCGCTGGAGTGTCTGGAGGCCATGGCATCAGCCCTCTACTCTGAGCTCTTCACTCTCGTCATCTCCCTCGTTAACCGGTCAGTCCAGTTCAAGCACACCCAGAAGTGTGTGTGTGAGTCTGTGAGTGTATGAGTGTGTGTGTGTGAGTCTGTGCACCTCTAATTGCTGCCATGATTGGCTGCGGGCGCAGCTCTGTAGAATAGTAATATGGAGGTGATGTCTGTGCCATTAGGGGTGAGGCAGTAGATGTGGAGAGGTTGGGATAGGGAGGAAGTAAATATGTTCCTTAGCATGTCTTTCTGAATGACGCACACAGTGGATAATATAATGCGTGTGTGTGTGTGTGTGTGTGTGTGTGTGTGTGTGTGTGTGTGTGTGTGTTTATTTATAATTACATTATGTACATAAACACATGGTTGCTTATTTGTATTTATTAATAAGTATTTGTACATGTTTATGCATATATGAGTTGTTGTGTAAATCTGTGCACCAACATTTGTGTGTGTGTGTGTGTGTGTGTGTGTGTGTGTGTATTTGTGATCTAGAGCACTGAAGGCGAGCCAGCACTCCCTGTGTTCCCTGCTCATTGTGGACACGCCAGGGTTCCAGAACCCTCGCCTTGCCAAGCGCGAGCGCGGCGCCACCTTCGAGGAGCTCTGCCACAACTACGCCCAGGAGCGGCTGCAGACCCTCTTCCACGAGCGCACCTTTGTGCAGGAGCTCGAGCGCTACAAGGAGGTACCCCACACATGCACATACACGCGCACACACACACACACACACACACACAATCATGCACACACACACACACATACACACACATACACACACATGCGTACACAAACACAACATACTCACAATTAACATGTACAGTAATTGTAAAGAGGCATGAAAATTGTGCTCTTGTTTTCCTGTACTAATGTGTCTTTTATGTTATCCTTGATTGGATGCACTTATAAAGAAAATGAAATTGTCAGTTCACTGTTATGTGTGTACTTGATGACTTAACAATAATTGTTTTTTAATATCAATTACAGAAAAAGAGTGATTGAACTTTCCCCTTGTGATTCAGATTTTTCTTTTAAACTTAATTGTTTTGGGCCAGGCCAAATCATTTTCATTGACAGAGTTATTACATGCAGACAAATGAAGAGTTCAGATGCAAAACCCTCCAAATCCGTCTGACCACTTTTCTTTTAAATGAGCATTTAAATTCAGGCTCCTATAGGTTTTTGCCTATAAATCGATATTTCAGACCAGGAAGATAGTGGTATTTAGTGGGTTTTGAAGTAAAATTATTTGATTAACGTATACTATGTGTGGAGAGCATCCACTCTCCATCTTTATCTCATTTTTGACGTAGGTGGCATTTAGAGGCTTTTGCATCTGAACCCTTCAAATATTGACTTCAAATAGGTTTTCAAAATGTTCCAAATAAAAGACCTTGTGTCCCTGGAACAGTTGCATATCATAGATCCATGACTGAAAAAATACTTTGGTGTCCTGGCCTTTTGTTCCAATGAATATTCATAAGATCAGTAGTTCGGCAAAAATTGAACTGTAACTTTTGAAATCACACAATCATTTAGATGACTAATCCACCTTTGTCCCTGTCTAGGAAAACATAGAGCTTGCGTTAGATGACATAGAGCTCAGTACATCTATGTCTGTAGCTGCTGTAGACCAAGCCTCAACTCAAGCGCTGGTAAGGACCAACTTGTTTTTTTTTTTTTTATTTGTTTATGTTTTTGTTTGTCTCCTCCACCTCTGTTTTTTTTTGTCCGTGGTGAATTTTGCTGATTTATACATTACACAACAATTCAGATTAAATAATTAGAGATCAAGGACAACCTGGAATTTGTTTCGGCTTGGGGACCCAAACTTTGCTGCAAACGAAGTTGAGAGAGCATCCATGCTTGTGGTGCAACGACGCGGCGAGGAGCCTATGTGATTATTATTTTTCCCCTCAAATTACTCCACTTTCTGATTGTTTTTCCGTTCAGCTCGCTTAGCTCTGGAATGCATCCAGTGCGGAGAGATATTAATTAGAATGGAGTTTGATTGCGCCCTCTCTCTCTCTCTCTCTCTCTCTCTCTCTCTCTCTCTCTCTCTCTCTCTCTCTCTCTCTCTCTCTCTCTCTCTCTCTCTCTCTCTCTCTCTCTCTCTCTCTCTCCCTTTTCTCTTGTTCTTGCTCTAGATCGTTCGTTTGCTTGTAGTCAAGGGCTCTCAGTCACGCTGTGCGAAAACGATTCAATTTGTTTATTTATGAGCAGTGGCACAGGCAAAATGTTTTTGCATTTATGTGCACTGGGCAGGGAGCGTGGCATTAAGTGTAATTAGATCCCAGTTCACAGAGATTGAGTTCCGCAAGAACCCCGTTGAATGGCAAGGCGAAAAAGACTCTGTCCAAATTGCGACGGCAGGTTGATGGGCCGTGGGGGGAACATGAATAACGTGATGACTTGGATGAGAGTGGGGGGCGGGGGGGAAGCATATGTTCCCATGGTTGCAAGACTCAGTACAAAAAAGAACACACTCAGCCTATGTACACAGATATCTTGAAGGCCTAATACTGTAGATTACAGAGATATCTTCCTCATTGTCTCAGCTGAATACCATCACATGGCAAACACTGTGAATACCATCACATTTAACAAAAATGCAGTTTTGCCAAAAAAAAACAAAAGATACACATGGAAAGAGCTAGCTGAAATATGGGTCTATTTCAATAATTGACGTCTGCTGAAAGGCTTCCCGTTTGAGACGAATGCACATTTTCATTAGCGGACTGCTCAGAGAACAGCAGGCTTCGAGCCGGTGATGATTCGTAATAGCCAGAGGCAGTCGGGAGATTTTCAGCTTTAAGCCACCGTGGCGAAAGCCCATTTATTTCTCAACCGCGGCTCCCAACCAGCATGCCTTAACCACTGTGATTTAAAGGCTCTCGCTGAGTGTCAGCGCAATAATATTGGGGGAAAAGATGTGGAAGGAGAGAGGGGGTAAAAAAATACATGGCAGCTATTACAAGCACTAATTGCTTAAATGGACAGTCAAAGTGCAAGGTTTAAAAAACGCCAACTGCCTCCGAGCTCTTACTTAGCACTAGCCTCTAATGAGAATTCCAAGGGTGGTGGCTCATCCCTCCCTCTCTCTCTCTCTCTCTCTCTCTCTCTTTTTTTTTCTCTCTCTCTCTCTCTCTCTCTCTCTCTCTCTCTCTCTGTCTTTTCCCTTGCTCCCTCTCTGACCATATTTCTTTCCAATATTATAATTGCTTTCATGAAGCGACTTGAGCGTTGTTTTTGGAGCTCGTTAGGAAATCTCTAATTTATTGGAGTTAGTGAGGCACTTGCTTGACCCCGTTTCCCTTGCAAAACACACAGCAGAGGGCTATCTTGGTACTGAACTCTGGCAGCTAACTGTCTGGTATGGGTCTTTATGTGACATAATGAGCCAGAGGTAGGTGTGTGTGTGTGTGTGTGTGTGTGTGTGTGTGTGTGTGTGTATAAGTAAGTATATATACTCTTTGGATCCCGTGAGGGAAATTTGGTCTCTGCATTTATCCCAATCCGTGAATTAGTGAAACACACACAGCACACAGTGAACACACAGTGAGGTGAAGCACACACTAATCCCGGCGCAGTGAGCTGCCTGCAACAACAGCGGCGCTCGGGGAGCAGTGAGGGGTTAGGTGCCTTGCTCAAGGGCACTTCAGCCGTGCCTACTGGTCGGGGTCCGAACCGGCAACCCTCCGGTTACAAGTCCAAAGCACTAACCAGTAGTGTGTGTGTGTGTGTGTGTGTGTGTGTGTGTGTGTGTGTGTGTGTGTGTGTGTGTGTGTGTCAGATTGTTGGGGAAGCTCTGTGCTAAAAAATGACTATTGTGATACTGGTCAGCATGAGCTATTCAGCTGACCTGGACAAGTAAATGGGCGACGAAAGGGCTGGATTTAGTGGTGAGTAATGTGGTGACTACTTACTAGTGTTGACTTTGTGTGTGTGTGTGTGTGTGCACGTGTGCGTCAGGTGCGTACGTTGGCCCGCACCGATGAGGCTCGTGGACTGCTGTGGCTGATGGAGGAGGAGGCCGTGCTGCCCGGCGGCTCAGAGGAGACGCTGCTGGATAGACTCTTCAGCTACTACGGCTCCTCAGAGGGAGACGGCAAAGGTCAGAGGTCAACCACACACACACACTCACACACTCCTCATCGTAAGTCTGACACTTATATATCTCCATCTTGACCATTGATACCAGTCTAAAGTACATTATGTACAGTGTCCTCACTTGGTATTCTCAACACCCACTGACAGTGTCAGCTGGAAAGTACTATGAAAAATGGTAACGCTGTGGTGTTAATTACAGAGTAAAAACATTATTGCAACACAAGGGAACAGCAATTAAAACATCATCGCCTCGCTCTACAATCTTTGCTCAAAACGACAACAACAGTAAACACACAATCACAAGTTACGTTTTTCATGGCACAATGTACAGACTGTTGCAATTTTAGCATTTCATTATGATTGGATAACAGACGACTCTGCATGTTGGTCATCCTTAGGTAACACCCTCCTCCTGAAGAGCGACAAGCCGCATCACTTCCTGCTTGGCCACGGGCACGGCACGGACTGGGTGGAGTACAACATGCAGGGCTGGCTGTGCCACGCCAAGCAGAACCCGGCCTCCCAGAATGCTGCCACCCTTCTGCAGGACTCCCAGAAGTAAGCCACCGGCACCTCAGAGAAGCCTTAGTGCTCATGTCCTTGAGAGGGTTGTTATGAGCTATATGCGCTGAATGCGTGTTTGAGAGATGGTAGTGGAGGCATACTGGAATGCTCAGTGACGTTCAGTGTTGAAATGGTTTAGTGGCGTGCTGTTAGAATCTTTTCCACATCAAAAGATGGCTTTCCACATGCTGAACATTCCTTGTGCACATTTTTGTTTTTCATTTTTTGCATTGCTCTCACAAACTCTTAATTGACCTTGTCTGTGTCTCTGTGTGCCCCCGCTTGTTTTTCTATCAGTTATGCAGTTTGATGAAGAGCAGTAATGCCTTCACATTAGTGGCACACTGATTAAGTATGGAGTTACACAGGAACTTTTTCAGTGGCTTTTGATTCATGTAATGGTTTATGAAAAGGCTTTTTATACTCCGTCTCTCTCTCTCTCTTTCTTTCTTTCTCTCTCTCTCTCCCTAATTATCCTCCCTCCCTCCGTCTGTTTCTCTGTCTCGCACTCTATCTCCCACTCTGTCTTTTTTTATCCTTCTCTCTCTCTTTCTCTCTCTCTCTCTCTCTCTCTTCCCCTCTCTCTCCCTCCACCCCCGCAGGAAGAACATCAGTGGCTTGTTTATGGGTCGCTCTGGCGGGGCCACGGTGCTGTCGGGCTCCATCGCTGGCCTGGAGGGGGGCTCCCAGCTGGCCCTGCGCCGCGCCACCAGCATGAGGAAGACCTTCACCACCGGCATGGCCGCCGTCAAGAAGAAGTCCCTCTGCATCCAGATCAAGCTTCAAGTGGTAGGCCTCGGACACGTCCCCTCAAACTAGAACACAGCATAGTGGACACTGTTTGATTGTTTGACTCTGTGTTTGACTGTGTGTGTGTCTGTGGTGTTTTATTTAGCCGTTTAGAGCACCTTCAATGTCAAAAATAGCTTCTTTTTTTGCAAGATTGTCACTCTTGGGAGGAAGTCATCTTATTCTGAGGTTTATTATAGAATCTTTTTGTTTTAAAATTGTACTTGTTGTCTGTTACCTATTTTCACTTCAGAAAGGTCTGTCACATTTGTAAACAAATATCAACAAGCAACAAACAAACAAAATATGTAAGCAATCATCATCATCGCCATTGTGTCCGTTCTCTGCCTCTCTAGGATGCGCTGATTGACACAGTGAGGAGGTCCAGGGTGCACTTTGTCCACTGCCTGCTGCCCAAAGCGGACGCCCTGAGCGGGGACCTGAAGCTGGTCGGGGGCCCGTCGCCCCGCGGCAGTGAGTCCGAGGCCCACGGCGAGAGCTGCGACACGGGCCTGATGCAGCTGGACGTCGGCCTCCTGAGAGCGCAGCTCCGGGGCTCCAAGTTGCTGGACGCCCTGAGGATCTACAGGCAAGGTACAGCGCAAGTAGAGACAGGCGGCCATTAACAACAATCATAATAACGATGCTTTAGCAATAACATCCGCACATTAACAGAGCGCGAGGTGTGTGAGAGAGGGTCCACTGCTGCGGCAGGTCCACTCGAGATGTGTAATGAAGTGTAAAAGGCTCTATTCAGTGCACGGAACAAGTGTCCTTGATTGTAAAGGCAGCTGTGGATTCATTTTGCCAAGTGCCCTTTGTGGAGTGACTGAGGCCCAATCAGCGGAGTAGGTGTCACTGTCACTGTCACTGTGGGAAAGTGGGTGTCAGGGTGCCAGAGTGACTGAGTGTTGGGCAGGCGTGTTTGTCACTCCGCGGAATTACACCACACAGCTGACCGTCCCTGTGTTTGTCCTCTCTCTCTCTCCCCTATCTTTCTCTTTACGTCTCTCTATCTCAATTTTCTCTTTCTCTCTTTCTCTCTTTCTCTCTCTGTCACCACAAGGTTACCCTGACCACCTGGTCTTCTCCGAGTTCCGCAGGCGCTTCGACGTCCTGGCCCCCCATCTGACCAAGAAGCACGGACGCAACTTCATTGTGACCGACGAGAAGCGAGTGAGTGTCATCCTTCCATTCCCCACCTTCTCTCCATCTCTCCCTCATCCATTCATCCCTTCATTCCCACCCTCCCTCCCTCCCTCTCTCTCCATCTCTCTCTCTCTCCCTGTGGTGGAGCTGCCCCAGCTGTGTAATTGATTGTGGCTGTGTTGAGGGCTGAGGGGCCTGTTGTGCTGATTAATGGACTGCGCCACACGATCCCTCCTGCTTCATCCCAACACTGCCACCCAGTGACAGAGCCATAAAGCCCTCTTAATCAGGGGGTCAGGCACAGGCAGTCCTGCAGACTTCACACCCTGCAGCCAGCTGCATCTGCAAGACGGGGGGAAAAAACGCCCACCCTGCTTCAACCCCTTTTGTGTGGATCAATGAAAGCCTTGGGACTCACAAATTGGGGGGGTGGGGGAGGGGGTATGATTTATGAGAGGAATTAGCCGTATTGACTTAGCCACAGTTGACCTTTTCAAGTTTCTCTGTGCAGTCCTCTCCCCACAGTGCAAATGTGCTTAGCGGTGGCACATTCAGTGGGAGTGTACTGTACGCCAGGCCAGAGCAAAATGGTGATGAAAGGTGTACATGTACAGAATGAACTCTAAAGCATCACTAGAGAATTGAAATGAATAAGCATTTATACAGAAGTGTCTACCCAGCAGAAGAATTCTGCAAGAGAGTATGTTTATGTGGCAGTGGTTATTGCTCCCAGTGCATCAGGGTTATAGCAAATCTGAAGTGAAATTGTGTCTGGCTAAAGTCCTAGATCGTGTGCTAGATAGTTAGAGAAAGATACTGGGGGAGGGAGAACAGGGAAACAGAACTTAGAGTAAAGCATCTCCACCTGTCAGGCAGCGTGTTGGAGAGTTTCTTTGTGGGCTCGTCTCCAGACAGCGCCTACGTACTGTAGGGAGCTCCAGGGAAGCCAGACGGTCTCCCAGCCCCTGAAGCAGCTGGACCCGCTCACCTACCAGTCACCCACCTAGTGCCTTCTGCTCCAACCTTACAAGCCTCCCTCTCAGCACTGCTGCTGCCCTGTGCTGCTGCAATGTTTACAGCCCATCCTCAAACCTAAGGCTTGCAGCTGAACCTTAGCCGCCCATTTGGCCATTCGCCCACTTGTTGTGGGCCACAGGAGCGTTGGGTTTTACGATGCCAGGTCCAGAAAGGGTAAGCACGGGGTCGGCCACATCTTTGGCGCACTGCCGTTAGAGCAGCCTGGCATTTCTATTCCCAGTTGGCGCTGCTGTGTTTGTCCCCTGAAATCCCCCAGCGCAGGTGAACTCGGCAAACAGGATGTCAGCAGATGCTGTTGCCATGGCACCACGCACACACTCTTTGAGACTCTGTCGCCGTCTGTCCGTGTAAAATATCTGTCTGTTTGCCTCTCCGTTCATCCCTCTCTCTCCCCCTTCCATCCCTCCATCTGTCTCCTGCCTTTATCTCATCATCACTCTTTATCCCTTCATCTGCCCGCGTGTCTGTCCATCAGCGAGCCCTCCTGACTGACCGATCCTTCTCGTCTGTTGCAGGCGGTGCAGGAGCTGCTGGAGTCCCTGGAGCTGGAGAAGAGCAGCTATCATATGGGACTGAGTCGGGTGAGTAAGCAAGGCCTCCGCCGTCTGGAACGGTACTGGGTCTCGTTAATCATCACCGCTCATGATGCGCCACTCTACTGATTCAGCTTGTGTTCATTTTCATTGTTACATGCAGGGACTGCGCTCATCACTCCTAATAGCATTCTCGCAATCCACGCATCCCTACAGACTGCAGACATATAGACGTAGTCGATATTATTGATTTGGGTGTACGGTTGTAGTTTCTATATATATGGCAGTAATTTAACGAAATGTGGGGTGTCGTGGTTGGGAGTTTGTGGGAGACAGATGGTGTCATTTCCATTTAGATTGCACTGTGGCATTTCATGGTGATGCGTTCCGTGCTTAGAGTGACAGAGGACAGGGTTCGCTGGAGCGGCAATCCACTGGGCAGCACTGAGGGCAGGCCCCGGCCAGGAGGCCAACTCATCTTCCCTCATTGCGAAACGGCTTTTGCTTCTTTTTTTTTTTCAAGGGCCAGCAGTCCCCCCCCCCCCCCCCCCACACACACACACACACACACACACACTCACAAACACACACCAGCTTGTCATTCCTGTTGGTGGCTTGGAAGTGTGAGTTGGCAGCCCTCGTTGGCGAACCACTCGGAGCGATGGAGACAATTAAGCCCACCAGCCCTCCCATGCCTGCCTATCTCCAGAGCCCCACAACCGCCCCCTCCACCCCCCAGGACTTTCAGTGAGGCCTGGAGGGGTGGCAGTCACACTCTCCGGGCTTCCTCAAGCACCCCTCCACCCTCAGCCCCACCTCCCTCAGTTCCACAATTAAAGCAGAGTCTGCGCCTCTCTCTCTCTCTCTCTCTCTCTCTCTCTCTCTCGGTTGTTGTTGTTGTTGTTGTTGTTGCCTTTTCTTCCTGCGCAGAGGAGCAATTGATTTTGGCAGCCGTTGGCTCACTTTTTTTTTTTTCCCCATTCGGAGCGCTCTCCACCTTGGCACAAGCCGATAAACCACAACAAACACTAATCAGCCGCAAACGCCAGCGCTCCTGGAAGGAGAATGGCAGCTTCGGGGGAAGAAGGGGGCTAGAATGAGAGAGAGAGAGAGCACCAGTGGAACAACCGACTGATTTAATAGTTGATAAGCCAAAGTTTGGTGGGGGAAAGATGCCGGGGCAAGGAAGGACAGCGGGTGATCGGACAGCGCTGAGGAATCCCATGCAAATTCGAATGATTTTAGGAGATGCAAGTGTTTTTTTAAGGGAGTTATGGGTCTTTTTAAATACATGTCGACAGATTGCCTGAGGCTTGCTGCAAATTAAAGCACAGTCAACTAGCCCTGCAGCCAGTAGAAACTTCAGAAAACTCTGATCGTTGACTGACCTTTGACCTGGGCTTTTGAAGTTGTGTCTGCCAAACACGCGGCGAATCGAGCACTCTCATTGGTCGAGAGCCCTGCCCTTCGCTGACCCGACAGCCTCTGAACCCTGCGGTGTGTTCTGCCCCGGCCTCAGCCAGGAATGTTCCAGGCTCTCTCCGTAGCCATGGAGAGGGGGTGGGGGCACCCTACGACCCGTGGCGAGGGGACCTTTTCGACGCGGATGACTGGACCTGACCTTCTGCTCGGGGATGGCAGAACAAAGCAGCCCAATCTCGGCTGCGCCCACGCACCAGCAGCGTGTGATATGAATGCTGGAGGGCACGGCTGGTAATAAGAAAGTCCCACTCTCCTCTGCCTCACCAATGACACACACACACACGCATGCTTGTACGCACACAACATCCACATTGCGGTGTGATTTCATCATGAACTTGTCGAGCGTGGGCGATGGATCAGTGTTCTATCAGACTGGGGGAAAAAAAGTATTCACTTTCTCTCATTTTCTTTCTTTCTCCCTCTCTCTCTCTCTCTCTCTCTCTTTCTCTCTCTCTCTCTTTCTCTCTCTCTCTCTCTCTTTCTTTCTTTCTTTCTTTCTTTCTTTCTTTCTTTCTTTCTTTCTTTCTCTCTCTCTATCTCTCAGCTTCACAGAGATGATGTAATCTCTCCCCCAACCTGAGCTTGAAAGCACCGCACTCGTTTTGCAGCGATCCTGCACGTCGTGTACCATACAAATATATTTTCACAGACACTCAGTTTTTCTAATCCATCCTCGAGGGGCAAGGAAGTGTGTGTGTGTGGGGTGGGGGCGGGGGGGGTTGTGGAAGAAGAAATTAAATTGCTCACCTACTTTAAGAAGTGGCCTGCAGGCAAATGATTCCTGCAGCGGCTGGCTCTCCTGCTCTCCTGCCCAGCCCTGCACCCGGCGATCGGAAACGGGCTGTAATTTGCTAAGTGCTGTGGACGAAATGGTCAGGGATATGTGAACGAGGCAAACATATATTTTTTTTTTTTAGTTAGTTAATTCATTTTTTTTATCCGTTCTTCCCGCGGGCGACAGGGGTTGCCAGCGGTGCATCCATTGGTAGTGCCCTGGGTTGGATCAATACCGATTCAGCCGCGCTATGGATCGGGGAGTTTCGTAATGCTCGGTGGTGTTTTTCATTGCGGTCTGATCTGAGTTTTTTTTGCGGGGGCTGTTCACATGAAAGCGGCCGCCAGTGGAGAGCAGTGATGTTCGGGCGGCAGCCTCGGCTCCCTTTGATGTGGGAGAGAGATCCCGACGCCGCCGCAGTGCACCGCGGCTGGGGATGAGGAGCCCAATCGCAACCCATCACCATCCTTCCATTAGCTCAGAAAGTCTTTGCACGGCGACAGCCACTGCCCCACTTTGCTTGTTGTTAACTCTCGGCTCCGAGCTCCCGACACATCGTTTTCACTCTCCGATGGCAAAGTTTCCAGTGTCAAACTCATCAACAGTGACATTTGGGATGGGCAAAAGGAGTGATGGCATGAGCCAACTGTCTAAAAAAAATCATTCTGGTTAGATAAGACAAAACAGAAGGTTCCTATAAGTGCTCTTTTTTCCCCTTTTACATAAACAAAACCTCCACTCTTTTCATCATTGAAGAACAAGCAATGCGGAACCTGTGAATGTGGTCTGTTGATACTGTATGTGCTGGCCTCAAAGTCCCAGTAGTCTTTGTAATTACAGTGGCTCCTTGGTTTTGTTTAGCTCTGCAGGAGCTAGTAGGGAAAGTCAGAGGTAGAAACAAATGGATTTGAAAATTCTGTAATTTCGACACGCGTTAACACTTCTATTTACCACGGTTCAGGGCCCACAACTTCTTAAATGCCACAGTGAGGAAACTCAGACAAGTGCAACTCTTGTTCACAACAAATGCGCATTGTGACCTTCAGGGGTGATGATTAGTGTGTGGTTTGAATTTTAACCCAAGTCAGGGTCAACGAATGTGACCGTTGTATATCTCTCTCTCTGTCTTTCTCTCTCTGTCTCTCTCTCTCTCTCTCTCTCTCTCAATCCTTCATCCCTCTCTCTCTCCCTCTCTCAGGTGTTCTTTAGGGCAGGGGTCCTGGCTAAGCTGGAGGAGCAGAGAGACATCCAGACCCGGCGGAACATCACCCTCTTCCAGGCGGCCTGCCGGGGCTACCTGGCCAGACAGTCCTTCAAGAAGCGCAAGGTGAGTCGGTATGCGCAGCACGCACCAACACACCCAACACGCCCACTCCTGACGCTCCTCGCCAGAGTCTCCGTTAGCATTTGCAATTCTAATGAAATACTTGAAATACTTCTTCCGCCGCTGTGTGTTTTGGTAGTGGGAAGATGCATTTCATTCTGCTCTGCCTCCGCGTTTTAATATTTATTTTCCTCTCCTGAGGTTATCCTTTAGCCTTTTTGTTATTGAGCAGCTTAGTGTTCCTTTTTTGTCAGACGTCGTTACAAGGTTGTTGAGATGTGTGACGCACTCTCCAAAGTTCTAGCGGGCTGATCTCCATTTTGAGTGTTCCCTGCGAGCGTTCTCCTTTTCAGTTTTCACCCTGAATGTCCCGGAGTACAGTCCATCAGAATTTCATGATACCTCACCCCATCCCCCTCTATCTTCCACTATCCTCTCTCTCTCTCTCTCTCTCTCTCTCTCTATCACTTCACCATCTCTCTATCTCCCTCTCTGCCGGGTGTCCTGAGCGGGCCGATAGTGTTCAATCCGCTGCTCTCGTGGGATTCGCTGCCTCTGCTGGGTCCCCTCCATCAGGGCCCTATCGATTGCCCCGCAGCGCAAACGCTGCCCTCCACTCCCACCCCCCCTGCCCTCACGCTCTGTCCATTATTTTTTTTTCCATTCTCCCCGCTCTCATTCTCTCAATCTGTCATTCTCTCTCTCTCTCTCTCTCTCTTTCTCTCTGCCTCTCTCTTATTTCCCTCTCTTTCTTCCTCTCTCTCCATTCTCTCTGCTCTTGACTTGTTTAACTTGCCCTATCCTGGCCCTCCCTGTCCCCGTGCTCTCCTCTCTCTGTTCTCTCTCTCTCTCCCCCTATCTCTCTCTATATCTGTCTAACTCTCCCTCTCTGTCCACTCTTTCCTGCACCCACCCACCCCACTGCCCCCTGTCCTCTGTCTCAGTGTTCACTGCCCCTCAGCTTTAGCACTAGTGTGCTGGGGGGGGGGGGGTTGAAGGCCTGGCCCGCCTATCATGCCTGAGCTGGTTTGGAGCGGTTCCATTAGCGCTGGCAGTTGGACCGTGGCTAGCCTGCTTGAGGGTGAACTGGGCGGCAGCAGCCTGTGCAAGGACATCAGCAGCATGGCCACTCCCCAGTGAGCCGGAACCAGGGTAAACATCTGCCCCAGAGCTGAATGGGGACTAACTGACGTGGCCTGAGGGTCCCTCTGATGCTCCAACTGTCGGCGTCACCAGAAGCTACCCAGCTTCTTTTTCTCTCTCGGACTCCAACCCGCGACTCTCTTCAACTCTCCCACTCGGCCCTGCGAAATACCTTTCTTCATGACGGCTGCCGTTCCCAGCCTCTGCATGGTTTTGACTGGAGATCCTGGAGGTTTTTAATCACTGGGAGCTTGTCACTGTGGTCGTAAGTACTGGAGATGGTGGCTGCTGCTGACTGATGTTCATGCAGGCTGCAGGGTTGGAGGAAGCAGAGGAAGGTGCTGAGTTTTTAAACAGGGCTGCTTCCCTCAGACGTGGCTAATGAAATGCCGTTTGGGTGTAAAAGTCAAAATCTCAGCCATGGCTCTAATGACATGTTTTTTCAAAGAGACTGGTTGATACGAAGCCCACAGCTTATTTAAGGCCGTCTAGACCAGGGCCATGTAGTCAAGAAGAGCTTTTATGTATTAGCACATCAGGTTTCATTAGGGCAATCCCTGTGCATTTAAAATGTCAGCTTTTGAATTTCACTGCTTAGAAGTGAATAGTCAGAATTTCTACATCCTTCTTGGTTAAAAAAAGCCTAAATCTCAAGTCAAACTTCCAAACTTTCTAAGACTGTTATGTTGTTGAGAGGACCTTTTAGACTTTTAAATGGAAAAGGCCATCGGGTACTTTGGGTTCTTCTCTGCACTGGAATACTTGACAAGGCGAGTTTGCTGCACAGTGCTAAATGCTTTGGAGGCTGTTGAGCTGTAGAACTGGCATGTTCTTGCACCATTAGCAACGGCGTGTCACCTACACGTCATGCGGATGGCCTTTAAAGGTGACATCACTTTGGCACATTCAGAGCTTTCTACTCGCATAGCTCAGGGACGGGTAGTGCGTCAAGTTTGTGTGTGTGTGTGTGTATGTGTGTGTGAGTGTGTTTCATGGAAAAGGGACATTGTTGTCTATTCAGAGGTTCTCTGAGCCTGGCAGGAACTGCTTCCTGATATCCTTTTAGGTATGACTTCTGGCAGAATGTAAGATCAATGTGCCCTCCTCGAGATTGATAGCGCTTGGGGTGGGCGGGTGGATTGAGGTGATGCAAGGGGGGTAAGACCATTTGTTGCTCCGTAAAGCCTGATCGAGAATGTGGCAGCCCCCGCAGTGGGGTGCTTTCAAAGCCTTTCCCCGCCCGAAAAAGTGGGCCTTGCCCCAGGGGACGAGCAGAATAAAAGGAGCTTCCATGCCCACTTTGATGCTCCCAGCCACTGTCTCTCCCCTCTACACGCGCCTGTTTCAGTGACGACCGTCAGAAAGTGCGCCGTGCTGAAGTGGAGTTCCCTGGGAATATCCACCCCTGTGCCTGATCCCATGACTTGTGTCTAATTAAATCATTTCCGAAAGGCAGAGACTCCTAGACTCTACTAAGCCAGAGAAAGAACAGGTGTGTTTGAGAACAAAGTGAGTGTGTGTGTGTGTGTGTGTGATTGAGTAGGGAAACATCACTTCTTTTCATCACTTCTCCTCCCCCTAATGCAGTCCGCTGGGTGTTGGGTACATGCCATAATGCCAAACATGTACACCTGACCTGTGGCTATGACTGTCCATCACTTTCCCAAGCCTCCCTGAAACGCGCCACCTCGCCAGGCCCAAAAATAGGCTCCCCGGCCCATTGAGCCACCAGCCACCCCTCTGATGAGGCACTCCTCTCCTCTCCTGCCTGCCTCTCCTTCCATTCTTTCCCCACAAAGCTGTTTTGGGCGGCTGTTTGCAACATTTGTCCCGGGCCAAAAGCGTTGCCAATGAGGTCTATTACATATGGCATGGCGAGCTATTACCGAGCGCCTCTGATTTTTGCGGAAGGCTAAGGCTCTCTCACGGCGTGACAAATTTCAATTGGAGCACGGGAGAGAAGCCATTGGAACAGAGAGGGAGAAAGAGAGAGCGCAACGCAAAACCCTGCTCGCTCGATGCTGGCGAATTGCGTTCTAATTGGGTTGCCGGATAATCTGCTGTTATTGGTGATGGCTGCGTAGCCAGAGCAGCATGTAAATCTTATAACGGGCTTTAACAGGCTGCCAAGTGGTATTGATGTTTGATTTAATTGCCCGCAAGAGCTCGCCTCCCGCCTCTCCCCCTCTCGAGGCTCGCGGAAGAGTCCAGACCTCTCTGGGTCTGCTCCAAGTCCACGCTTCTCCACTCAAGCTTGCAAATCCATGCTTGATGGGCGTTTATTTTCTTTTTCGTGATTCACCGTTCATTTGGTTTCTCTCTCTCTCTTTTTTTTTTCTTTTATCTACCTGTTTGTCTGTTCCTGTGGTTTGAGAGACTCTGGAAGTGTCAGTTGTCGCCTCACTGCCGCCAGAGCTGCTAGGAACATTTAGTGCTTAAACCCGCTGCTTTAAGAACTCTGTGTCCACGGCGGCAGGCGTGAAAGTGAGCGTTGTGAATGATTGGTCGCCTTTGTTAATGAGTGGATGTTTTGAGGGGGCGACCGAGAGAGGGAGAGAGCGGGGGATAGAAAGAGAGAGAGAGTGGGAGTAGAGTGATAAACCAGCACACACCCACCCCTCTGGCCAGGGAGAAGGGCATTGGCCATTGACAGAGGTTCCAGCCCTGGATGTTGAAAGGGCTCCATTGACACCGGCTCCTCTGGAGAGACTCCCCAAACCTGGGCCTCCCAGTCTCCCAGCACAGGGGTGCTATTG
>NC_055971.1:9489829-9617329 GCF_018492685.1 Alosa sapidissima | reverse complement strand
TGAGAGAATACTGTATGTGTGAGAAAGAAAAATAACCAAACAAAATGCACAAATGTCCTTTTTTGCCCTGAGATGAAGTGTGTGTGTGTGTGTGTGTGTGAGCTCACTGGATAAACTCTTACTCTAACCATCTCCCTCTCGTTCTCTCCCTCTCTCTCTCTTTCTCTCTCTCCCTCTCTCTCTCCTTCATCTCTTCATCTCCTTCACCATAATTTCCTCTTCATCCATCTCCCTCTCTCTTTCTCTCTCCCTCACCCTCTCTGTCCTTTTCTCTCTCCCTCTCTCCATCACCTTCACCCTCTCCCACTCTCTCCATTCATCTTCCTCCCTCTCTTTCTCTTTATCTCTCTCTTTCTCCATCTCTATCTCTCTCACCCTCTCCCACTCTCTCCATCTCTCTCCCTCTCCATCTCTCCCACTCTCCATCTCTCTCCCTCTCCATCTCTCTCCCTCTCCATCTCTCCCACTCTCTCCATCTCTCTCTCTCTCTCTCCATCTCTCTCTCTCTCTCCCTCCCTCTCTCTCTCCATCAGGATAAAGACCTGGAGATGTGTGCTCTGAACCTGAAGGTGGAGCAGCTGGAAGCGGAGCTGCAGGACCTGTCATCGCAGGAGACCAAGGACGAGGCCTCGCTGGCCAAGGTCAAGAAGCAGCTGCGCGACCTGGAGGCCAAGGTCAAGGACCAGGAGGAAGAGCTAGACGAACAGGCTGGCACCATTCAAATGCTGGAACAGGTACGCACACACACACACACACACACATGCACACACACACACACACACACACATGCACACATGCACATGCGCATACACACACACACACGCACACACACGCACACATGCACACACACACACACACACATGCACACACACATGCACACACACGCGCACACACACACACATATGCATACACACACACACACACACACACACGCAAACACACATTCTTACAAAACACACTTACAGTATGTACTTACACACATATGCATGCACACATACTGCATGTGCCTGTAATTACTGATGATGTACATCACATTCCCTTCGGTCAGAAACACACACACACACACACACACACAAACCAACCGTTAATGGGGCGGAAACACCACATTAATTGTTCTCGTTAAGTCGTCAGGGCTTTATATCTATTTTGGTCGTTTGGACAATTTGACTGTGCCAAAGGTTTGCCATGATCCTGTGCTGTGTCCTTGTGTACGAACCTCTAACAGACCTGATACCAGCGCCCCCTTGTCCCATGCCCACCTTCCCTCTTGCCCTGTGCCCCATGCCCACCTTCCCTCTTGCCCTGTGTCCCATGCCCACCTTCCCTCTTGCCCTGTGCCCCATGCCCTCGTCTTTCCTTTACACTGTGGCTATAATGGACACACCATCACAGTGTGTCCAGTACATGTGCTAGAGACATACAGAATACATGATGTCTCTCACACACACTCCCACCTCCACACCAGTGAAAGCATGCTGTGTAGCTGATGTCCTTGTGTGGGAGTGAACTGCTGCCCTCTCTGCAGCTGTGGCGCCCTGCCTGCCCAGAGCACAATCTCACCTGGCCAGAAATGTCAGATGTGCTGACTCGCGTTCAGCAGAGTGCACGCAGACAATGAGTGTCTCCAGGGCCCTCTGGCTCTGCCTACATGAAAGTAACTCTGTGTGTGTGTGTGTGTGTGTCCACAGGCCAAGCTTCGTCTGGAGATGGAGATGGAGAGGCTGAGGCAGACCCACTCCAAGGAGATCGAAAACAAGGACGAGGAAGTGGAGGAAATCAGACAGTCCTGCAGCAAGAAGGTGAGTTCAAGACTTGTGTGTGTGTGTGTCGGAGAAAGAAAGGGTCTCTCTCGCTGTGTGTGTTTGTACAGTATCGCTTTGTGTGTGTGTGTTTGGGAAAGGGTCCTTCTCGCTATGAGTGGTTGTTTATGTCACTTTGTATGGTTGTGAGTGTGTGTGTGTGTGTTTGTGTGTTTGTGAGAGTGCATTTGAATGTGTGCCAGAGATGAAGTCAGAGTGTGTGTGATCGAAAAGTGTAATACTATCACACGGCTGTTGAATTTATTGGTCTATATCTAGGGCCTGTGTTATGTGATGTACAGATATCCGACAGGAGCCAGCCGTGTTGGCAAAGCTGCCGCGTGGCTCTGGTGAAACATCACTCTTTTTGAACGTATTTTCAAGCCCAAAATAAAAGCATAAACACCCATAGGGGGAAGCAAATCCCTTACCTTTTGCCCCACTCGTTTTTCGTGACAACATTTACATGTCGATGCTCATGTGTGGGCGATCACTTAGGCCGGCCTCGCTGCTGTTGTTTTGATTCTGAGTTAATGGGTGTTGTGTTGATGATTTGATGTTTTCTCTCTCTTCTCCCCCCGTAACCCCCCCCGCCAGCTCTTCCCACCCTCCCGTCACTCAGACCAGAAATAACTTTGACTCATTTCTGTGCTCATGGCAACCAAAATGCAGTGTCCTTCTACCAGGTTGAGTGTTTCGAGGGGCCTGCTCCTCCACACCGTAAACCTCTAAGAACTTAAAGACCTCAAAACAGTTTAGTTAACTGTTTGAGTCATGGTGCTTAGTCATATGAACATGTAGTGGATGGTGGAGGGCTCAGATTCTGTGTGTGTGTGTGTGTGTGTGTGGCGATTTAAAGCTTTCAAGGCAGTAAAGCATTCAAAAATTCAAGAAAGTGCAGTAGATAATGTGTGTTTCCAGCAAATGAGTCGTGTGTGTCTTTATGTGGTGGGTTGAATATTCAACTCTGGGTTTGTGTCTGAGTTTATCATCCAAATAAAGCAGTTTTAGTTTTTGCAGTGTTCTGAACTGTGTGTGTGTGTGTGTGTGTGTGTGTGTGTGTGTATGTGTGTGTCTGCAGCTGAAGCAGATGGAGGTGCAGCTGGAGGAGGAGTACGATGACAAGCAGAAGGTGCTACGCGAGAGGAGAGATCTGGAATCCAAGCTGATAGCCGCCCAGGACCAGGTACCTCCTCTGACCACTGCACACCAGATGATACGCACAACTGAGGAAACCGCATAGTGATGGTTTATAACCTCCAGCACTCTAGAGCTGTTCACCACATCTGCTCACTTTTAGCTGAAGACGCTACGCCATGTGCATTCTTCTACAGGAATTCACTAGTCACTGACTGACTTTAATTTGCACGGTCTGACTTACAGCAAGTTAAGCTGCAACTGGATCCAAAACAGGTTCATGGACTTTCAAACTTTATTAGCTTTGTCAAATATATGGACTGGACACCAGCAGCAAGTTGAAGATTTAGCTGTGCATTTAGATCCATGTGCTTTCACCAGCATCAAACAGTCAGACTGGTGTACAGGGTTTCCCCTAGAAATTGTTCCAGCAGCGGTGCTGGTAGTCGTAGGAAGCTAGGGGGGTCTAGGGTCAAAAAAAAAGAAAGACAAGTTTTGAAAAATGACTGACGACTTCTGGCGGATTTTGTCGGCATTTTGTGAGTTATAAATATGACATAACCATCGATACATTCAAGGCATCTGCTGTGAAAAAAAGATGTAATTTACAAAGCATTATTGCAGTACTTGAACTGGTCACATTATAGACAGGATTATTCATGTTATTCTTTCACCTTTTTAATTGACATTCGTAATTATTACTTATATTATTATTAGAACAAAATTGAAATGGCACAACACAGAACATTATTATTTACATTTAATTGAAAATTAAAGCTTAATCATAGGCCACATCTCACCTGTGAGTTAAACTATATAGACTTATCTTTTATGTCATTACACTGTATTGGTGTTGTGCAAGTCGAATTGAGTGCTGTTGAGTAAATTTAAGGCCGTGACAGCCCGTGAGGCTTGCTTGAGTCTCACAGTTTTAAGCTAACATAGAAGCGTTATGTGGATGATATAGCGGATATGTGGATGAAATAAATGCTCAAAAGCCTAACAACTCGAAGAAAATCTATTTTGGATTACAGGAGATAAGTATCCTGTAATCATAAATTCTGTGATTTTGGTGAGCTCTACAGAAATGACAAGGAGCTATCTCCCGATGTAAATGGTTGCGTATCCTATTACTCGAATTCCATTAAACCCAACAGTAGGCTAGACCTTTATTTCACAGCCTAGGTATGTATATAGAACAAACAAAAATGAAACCCAGCGTGGAATTTCTCTGGGAATACTGAGGGTAGGGACGAGCTACCTTGCTGGCGTGTTTCATTTGGTCCTTGGTTAAAATATAATGTAGGCTACGTTTTTTTTTTTTTTTTTTTTGTTTTTTTTTTTTTTTCACAAAATTGCCTGTGAAATCCCTGACTGCGCCTTCAACCTTAGCCTCCTATTATTTGTTGACATCAGACCTGGAGAGGAACGAACGGCAGCTGATCCCGCAGTTCACTTGCATAGGTTTTTTATTAGCCTACTGATCATGTGATTTTTTTTGCGGTGCCACACAAATTCTAGTAGTGGCACTGGGCTGCTGCTGAATGCATAGTAGGGGAAACACTGGGTGTAGATCACTTGCTTATTCATGGCATAGCTGGAAATCATTTGAACTCTAATGCAGTGACAGAAGACAGGCCCATGCAATGTTTGAGTATGACCCCCTCCCCTAGTCTCTTACATTGAATAAATCAGTGCTGTGTGTGTCTGGATATCTTATCTGTGTGTGTGTGTGTGTGTGTGTGTGTGTGTGTGTGTGTGTGTGTGTGTGTGTGTGTGTGGTGGTCCCACAGGTGAGTGTCAGGGACGTGGAGACCGAGAAGCGTCTGAGGAAGGACCTGAAGCGCACCAAAGCCCTGCTGGCCGACGCCCAGATCATGCTGGACCACCTGAAGAACAACGCCCCCAGTAAGAGGGAGATCGCCCAGCTCAAGAACCAGGTCTGGACCTCCTCAACCACTACACAAGCAGACAGCCACGCACAGTCAGTCAGACACTAAACAAGGCAGTAGTAGACGATTGACGTGTTTAATTCACTGTGTTGTGTGAAGTGCGTGAGAGCGTTCCTTTGGCTCGGGTGGGTTTCAGACTTGGCTTATGCAGATCAGATAGCAGCGTATTTTTCCATTGTGTGGTTCTGCATTCTTGACTCTCCTCTGAGTCACCGTGCAGCTCTGCAGTGGAGAGGTTTTTTTTACAGTGGAGTGAGTCTGTTTCCCACATGCTCCTGATTCACTGCCTGTTTTCTGCATGTGACAGCTGGAGGAGTCGGAGTTCACGGGCGCCGCCGCAGTCAAAGCCCGCAAGGCTATGGAGGTGGAGATCGAAGACCTGCACGTCCAGATGGATGACATCTCCAAAACCAAGCTCGCCGTAAGTGACCTGCTGCGCTGTCCCCTCACCACATTGCACCAGTCATGAAGTCGCAGAGTCCGAGGCGTTACACTGAGTCAGCAGCCTCAAAATGGTGGCCATTGTTTTTAGCTTGGGTCTGTTGTGACCCCCAGTTTTTGTCCACCGGTTACCAAGGCGCTACTGAGAGTGAGGCAATTCCACCATCATCGCCCCGGTTACCGTGACTCCTCTGCTCCTAGTTTGCATCATGCACTGCCACACTGCCATTTCAATTATTGACTGGCGACAAGGAGAAATGATTTCCGCCCGTAATGACATGTTTCCGAATCCATCTCTAATTTGAACAAGACGTATTACCTTCAAATGCATTACAGTTTAATAACGCTGTAACTGGCTGAGATGCAGGAAAATGAATGGGGGCGGGGGTGTTGGGGTGGAATGAAGTAATTAGGTTTGTGCAGAGAGGAATAGTATAAACAGATATCAGGATGGAAAGAGTGAGAGATGGATGGATGGATGGGTGGAGAGATGGCAAGCAGACTATGTACGTGTGTGTGTGCATGCATGCGTGTGTGTGTGTGTGTGTGTGTGTGTGTGTGTGTGTGTGTCAGAATGCCGTTTCTGCTCTGCCAGTTTTTGTTTGTCGCATTTCCCACTTCTGTGACGCTGAAATCTCTCTGACAACCGGCACACACCATAGATTTGCATATCGAATTCAAACGTGTACATTTGTATACAGCTCTGGTCCCCTCTCCCCCCCCCCCCCCCCCCATCCACATTGCATGCATGCTCTTCAGCCTTCCCCAGCTGTGGGAGAAAAGATGGCTGATGCGTTAATGTTGGAGAGAGCGTGGGAGAGCCGTGCCAGAGGGCCAGAGAATAGGCAAGAATATTACATTTGACAATGAAATCCGATTGAATTTTGAGTGCTAATTTTCGAGCTCCGCGCTGCAAAGTGTCTCTATTGACGTGCATGCCGGGCCCACGTGCTACAACCGCTCCATTCTAATTCACTTTATTGATTAAATAACTCTGAGGCAAATGGCCTCTTCTTTTTTGAAGTTCTCCAACAATGTAGGCAGTGGCTGATTGCAGTGTCACTTGAGGGACGGGAAAATAGGGAGTAAGTGTGCTAGAAAAAGGAACGATGGGGCAGGAGGTGGTTGTTTTTGGGATGCAAGTGCAAAGTTACAGTTTGTTTGTGGGCTGTTTGATGGTGTTGTGTAGACAGTTAGAGTGTGTTTGACTGAAACATCATGGTGCTTCAGCAGTGTATTTATAGCTGATGAGAGGAGAGGAGGGAAGGAAGGACTACTGTGTCTCCCCATCGTTTTGTCTGCAGTGAGCGAGGTCCCCCTGTAATTGCTTTTTGGTGTGTGTGTGTGTGTGTGTGTTTGTGTAAACGTGTGTTTGTTTTCTTTTGACAGCTCCTCTTTTCTTTCTAATCGTTGACACCATCTTTCCTCTGACACCTTGAAATTGTTATCTACGCACACAGTGCTGTAAGCACGCTATTGTGTGTTTGGTCACAGACTGAGGGCCGAAGCCTCTTATTGAGTTCTATCGCTGATGACGGTTACATCTAAACACTTACACCAGTCAGGACAAAAACAAACTATCTCTTCAGAATCGAAAATGTTTGTTTTGAAACTGCTAATAAGCAGTAATGACCAACGGAATTAAACGCTTAGACAAACTAATGAACCTGCGTCTCCTTCCATAAATCACACGGCCTTGTCCGGCGGACTCCATTTTGGTGGCAAAAAGCAACGGATCTGGTCCATTATACGCGTCCTGCTGTGTGTATCCAGCACGTTAATAAGATGGATGTCACCATGACGGTCGGTGTGTGTATAGGACATTTAATTTCCCCATGTCACATGCTAATGGTCTCATTAGCTCCCTTCTTCTCTTCTGATATTTAGTTTTTTCTTCTCCTCGGTCTCTTAATAAAGCGCGCTGGCTCTTCTGAGACGCCCGTTTCTCAGTATTGTCGAGGTAATTATGGAAGTAGAGTGCTACACCTCTGATAGTCCCCCAAGAAGACGGCAGGGGGAAACAGGATGCTAGCGCACCGGGGTAATTTTCCATTGTGCTTCGGCTGCTTGGCAAATGCTAATCACAGGGATTAGGTGTGGGAGGGCCACAGTGACTTAAGTCTTTGAGAACGAGGGAGACAGAAAACGTGTGAGAGAGAGAGAGAGAGAGGGAGAGGGAGAGGGAGAGAGAATGAAGGTAAGGAGAAATGGGGTGAGAGACACAGAGCAGAGGAAAGAGAGTGAACAAGGGAAAGAAATCGATTGAATTCTCCCCGGGAGGACCGCCATTTATCCATAAATGCATCTCTTTTTTTTGTGTTCCCCTCAAACTGAATTCTGTCCCCGTCTTCTACAATGCCGTGATTCGTTCCTCCTCGAAGTCTCGTTCGATCTCTGCCATCATCTGTTGTGTTTGTGTGCTGTTTGTCTCTCTCCTTTCCCTCTCTCCTGTGCTGTTCATTCTAACGTTGGTCCCTCTCTCTTCCTCCTCTTCACGTCCCCTTTGTTCTCTCTCTTCCTCCCTTCTCTCTGCTGCCTGTCCAACTCCTCTCTCTCTCTCTCTCTCTCTCTCTCTCTCTCTCTCTCTCTCTCTCTCTGCTGCCTGTCCAACTCCTTCTCTCTCTCTCTCTCTCTCTCTCTCTCTGCTGCCTATCCAACTCCTTCTGTCTCTCTCTCTCTCTCTGTCTGCTGCCTATCCAACTCCTTCTCTCTCTCTCTCTCTCTCTCTCTCTCTCTCTCTCTCTATCTCTGTCTGCTGCCTATCCAACTCCTTCTGTCTCTCTCTCTCTCTCTGTCTGTCGGTCTGTCTGTAGCTGGAGGAGCAGTTGAGTCGTGTGCAGCGGGAGAAGAACGACCTGCAGTCTCGCATGGAGGAGGACCAGGAGGACCTCAACGACCTCATGAAGAAGCACAAGGCCGCCGTGGCACAGGTGAACCACACACACACACACACACACACACACACACACACACACACACACACAGTGTGCTTCACTTCTTCTACCTGTCTTTGCTCAGCGAATGCGCACATACTGAGCTGCCTGCACAGTCCCTTTTTTCTTCCCCTTCCTCTGTCTGTCTTTCTTCTGTGAAACATTTGTTTATTTGTTTTTACCTCTTCATCTATCCTTCATCTTTCCTTCTATTTATTTATTTACATTTAACATTTTACAGGTTCATTTCCTTGACTTAAATTGGTAGAGCGTCTCTCTCTTTCTCTCTTTCTCTCTCTCTCTCTCTCTCTCTCTCTCTCTCTCTCTCTCTCTCTCTCTCTCTCTCTCTCTCTCTCTCGACTCCATGTTCACTCTCCCAGAGGTCAGCTTTTATCAGGCTCAACAAGCCCAGCTTGACATTGTTCTCACGCAAAAGGAACGACCCAGACGGGCCGGCACTATTTTTGGAACGGAGGATTTAATTTTTGAAGTGGTCTTTGGAATAGCTCCCATTTCTTTCTTTCTGTCTCTCCTTTGTCTTTCTCTGTCTCTGCCCCCACCCTCTCTTCTCTCTCCTCCTCTTTCTCTCTCTCTCTGTTTCTTTCTCTCTCTCTCTCACTCTCTAAAATGCCTCTCTTTATAAAGGGGGATTTGTTCACACGAGTTTGAAGGTGTCATTGAAAGTATTTGTGAAATCTGTGTGTGCGCGTGTGTGTGTGTGTGTATGCGTGTGTATGTGTGCTTGTGTGCGCGCGTGTGTTTGTGTTGATTGTCATTGCACATAAATTGAGGCTCCAAAGTGAGCTTTGACAGTGACAGAGTGTTGAGTGATGGGCTTGCACTGAGACTTAATGAAAATATCTCCCCTAATGTAGAACAGCCCTTTCCTCTGGGAAGATCGATTGATTGGTTTGGTACAGAACAGATGCTAGATCACAGCACATAAGTCACACTCACACTGCACACTTATCATTGCTTTTTGGTCTTTTCATGACATCCTGAAAAGGCACAGCCCCATATACAATTACATATGAGAGCTCTTAACCAACCCAGCATGACCTTGACGTTAGCTTTAGCTTTTGGCACACAGTCAGCTTTTGTCCATGTACTGTACATCAATTGACACCTTCAAAGTTGACACCTTGCTATAATTTGTTTCCATCGTAAAGTCATTAACCTTAAGGAAGAATATGAAATCTTTGCAAGTGAATTCAAAGATACAGCACGCACATCCAAAAACGATAAATACTGGGTGTTGGACAGAAAAGCAGATGCAAAGATAAGAACGATGAGTCCGCACACCAGAATCTGCTCCTTAGCGTTTTTTTAATGGTATATATCCACGTGTAGCGTTTCGGGCCCTAGCCCTTCATCAGTCATGTCTGATGCATGTTACATATGGTGATATGTAAAGTTTTTTCCCCCATATAATTGTGTGGTAAAGCTGCTGTGTCCTGTTGTGATTTTGTGTGTGTGATGATGTTGCATTGTGTCCTGTTGTGTGTTAGTCCTCTCAGCACCTGGCCCAGATCACAGACCTGCAGACCCAACTGGAGGAGGCCCTGAAGGAGAAGCAGGACGTCCAGGAGAAGGTAAGACCAGCACCCGCGTGGTCACCCAAACCAGCAGCTGGGGTTATTATGGCAATACTTTACTCCCGTTACTTGTTGTGGTCAAAAATGTACGTCCATCTGCGTCCTTGCCCTTGCCTCGTGGAGCATTACAGTTTATACAGTACATTACAACTAGCATATTATACTGTAGTTGGTGTTCATATTCTAGACTAGTGGTCTAGTGGTTTTTTGTCTGGCGACCCCCCCCCCCCCCCCCCAAAAAAAACATGGGCCAAGTCTCGCGACCCCCTTCTCTCTAATTGGCGGAATTTGGTTTTGAAATGTTGCAAGATGGGCATTGGAAGCAGAGGCGGAAAATGTCTTCTCTCATAGGTAGGCTATGTCAACACCAAAGGCATTATGTCAATGGCAGCGACCTTTTGCGACCCCCAGTTTAAGAACCACTGTTCTAGCCTGCTGTGAGCTGCTCCTGGTGCAGTACATGTGGCAGTTTTGATGGCTTTGCCCGCAGGTTACCAGTGTGGAGAGGAGCAGTCGGAGGCAGACTTAAGATTTCCATCGATAGCCGTCTGATCCATCGGAGCGTTTCAGCACTTATCCAACCCTCAGCCACCACTAGCATCTAATCTGGACCACTTTGTAAGACTAGCTTTTGCCCGCGCTGCAGGGCCCTTGTTGGAGTCTGTGTGTAAGGCTTTTATAGTACATGTACACTGCTCACCAATAGCAGGCCGCAGGTCAGATCGCAAACAGCAAGCAAGCACATTTCTGAGGAGTCGGGGCATTTGTTTTGTTGCCAACTGCTCCAATAACTGCCTTAAATAAACCTCACACTGGAGGAATATAATAACCAGTCTGGTTTGCAGTCTCAATCCAAATGACATGCCTTTCACTACATGCTGTTTTGAAAATAAATAGTCCCCTAAAGCTCTCCCAAAGTCAACATTGAGGGCACCATTCTTTCACACCAAACACTTCCGAACCGTCTTTTGCAAAGTGTGAAATGGGGAGACAGAGAAATGGCAGAGCGCTGTTGGGATGCTGCCAACGCGCCCGGAGTGGTGCTATAAGATGCCGGCGCGATGTCCTCGGACATACCTTGTTCAGAACCGTCAGTGGAGAGCCATTTTGATGCAGAGAAGCGTTCGGGGCAAGATGAAGTGGAGTGGATTTAAGAGTCTGAGGCTGCGCCCTCTCTCTCTCTCTCTCTCTCTCTCTCCCTCCCTCCCTCCCTCCATCTCTCTCGCACTCTCTCTCTCTCTCTCTCTCTCTCTCTCACGCTCATAAAGAAGATGGGGGGATTTCTTTTATCTCTCACTGAAGACAAGAGGGTGCCACAGGGGAGCACTACTCACTCTTGGAGTCATCGGGAATAATTATGATGTGGATGTGTGTGTGTGTAGGTCTTAGATGTGTAGCCTGGAGATTCCAGACCCTGGTAATCTAGAAAGATTAAGGGTCTGGCCACGAATAATGTAACGGCCCAACTCGAGGGGCGACACCAAGCATGCATTTGAAAATCTCACTGCACGCAATTGGATAACACAATACGACCAACGTTTACTGACTGATTCCGGACTTCGACGCAATTAGATAACACTATGACTGTCATCTGTTTAGCTCGCCTCAGTCCCGCCTATATCAGATACACCGATGTGATTGGCTCCCCCCCGAGTGTCTCGCAGAGACAATTCAAATTGCGCTCTTCCGAGAACTCTGGAGTTTCCAGGGTAGAAGATGTGCATGTTGAGACTTAATTCTGTGTACAGTATATCTGTGTGTGTGTGTGTGTGCGTGTGTGTGTGCGTGCGTGCGTGCATGCATGTGTCTCTTCTTGATTTGGTCTGTTTTTGGCGTGTGTGTGTGTGTGCGTGTGTTTGTGTGTGTGTTCACTTAGTTATGTGTTGGTTCCTGTACTGTATGTGTGTTGGTCTTGCATGAGGGTCAGGGTTACTGTGTATTGAGTGTTTGTGCACCAGCATAGCGCTCACCCACCCACCCCCTCTTGCCGCTCCTCTCCTCCTCAGCTCCAGTCGCTGCAGAGCCAGCTGGAGTTCCAGGAGCAGTCCATGGTGGAGAAGTCGATGGTCAGTCGGCAGGAGGCCAAGATCCGCGAGATCGAGACCAAGCTGGAGTTCGAGAAGACGCAGGTCAAGCGCCTGGAGGTGAGAGCCTGGCTGCGGTGGGCGGGGGCGGGGGGGTCAACTCCCAACAGCTCCGGGGTCCTGGGGTCAGCCTACTGTACATGCACTGTGTAGGCATGCATACTCCCACCAGCAGACCCTAATGGGACCACCACCATTGATAAACGATATGTTCAATTTTCAGACTCTTCAAATTTTCACGATATGTTACATTTTCAGACTCTCTTCAAAACTCTCTTTTCAGACTCTCAGGGCGGATGTACGTACATTTGCGAACATAGCGTTATCAGCGTCATGGACAAACCGCATATTGCGAACACTGTCAGACCCAAGTTTCCGTCGTATTTATCAAACTAGTGTAAACTACGCCTTTCTCTGCCTTTCTCCGCCCATAAACGCAATTTACGAACGTCCACAACTGAATGGCAGAGCCTATACAAGCGCAGCTGAATGAAGTTAACTGATGACAACATTAAAAAGAATCAAACGTTTAGCGATCATGAAATTATACCATACATGATAAGATGTCAACAAGCAGGGAGATAATGAAGATCACTAGTTTTACTCAAAGTACTTGTGCACATAAGCTATGGAAAATTGGTCAAATCTAGCAAGTAGGAAAGTTTAAGTGAATGATGTGAAAGTAAGACATTCAAAAGGCCAACGAAAGTTAAGGTTGCTTTTGATAGTACAAATACTTACAAAACTGGTGCTCTAAATAGCGATTCTGTTGTCTTTGAAAGGTTCTCTTATTGACGCATTGAACTGCAATTTGAATTAACACCTCCTTTTACAAGGCGGAAATATTTAGGCGCAGAATCGACGTGCGCTTTCAGGAGCAGTCTTTGTACTTACCGCGGAATACATAATTAAGCGTTCTTTACGCTTCCCCTCCCATCTTTTTATGGTAAACTCCCACTTTCCCCTAGCCTAGAAATCTAGACGCACCCTAGCGGCAGTAAATTACATTTGCTTCCAGGGCTTCGCATGTTGCGAAACAAATACGCCTGAAGTGGGCGCAAACGCGTTAGTACATCTGGCCCTCAGACTCTACTGACTTTCACTGTCTTCCTCTAGACTTCCTCTGGTGCTGTAGGTGTTCCAGCAGGTGTGCAGTTTGATGAAGGTGTTCAGGTGTTCAGGTGATGCAAGTGCAGACAGTGAGGCATCAGCGGTTCAGCTCTTCTTTTCTCCCTCACCTTCCGTCTTCATATGCTGATATGTTCCGTCCATATTCTTGACATATGTTGTGTAATTTGGAATTCAATTTCGCTGGGATTACATTGCCATATCGCCTGTGACAAAATGCAGGATATCATTCAGGATTGTATGGGAAGCATAATTACAAAAAAAAAGCTCAGTGTGAAATGCCTAGCCATGCGTCTTCTCTCTCTCTCTCTCTCTCTCTCTCTCTCCCTCCCTCCCTCCCTCCCTCACTCACTCACACACACACACTCTCTCTCTCTCTCACTCACACACACTCTCACACTCTCACACACACACTCTCTCTCTCTCTCACACACACACACACACACACACACACACACACACACACACACACACACACACTCACTCTCTCTCTCTCTCTCTCTCTCTCTCTCTCTCTCTCTCTCTCTCTCTCTCTCTCTCTCTCTCTCTCTCTCTCACTCACACACACACACACACACTCTCACACTCTCACACACACACTCTCTCTCTCTCTCTCTCACACACACACACACACACACACACACACACACACATTCTTTCTGGCTGCTGTAGCTCAGTGCAACTAGTATGGATGAGCGCCCAGCAGCCCTCGCTCCCCCTCTCTCCTCGGCCCTGTCAGGAACACAAAGGGCCCCAATCGAGCTGGATTACAGCCCCCCTTCTACTTGCATTAGAGCAGCCCGGCGGACACTGGCGTGCTAGAATGAGACGTTAGCCTTAGCGGATCTGAGCAGGAGAGAAGTAAAGTGAAGACTTTACTTTAGCCCTGGAGCCATAGGCTGAATGCTGATGGAGATCAGTGGTGGAGAGAAGCGGAGAAAAACAAAGCCCTCTTTGTGAATACTAACAGTGTTGTGAGACAGTGTTGTGGAGGCTAACTTTTAAGAGGTAGTTTTTCTTTGTTCAGTGTTTTGGCAGGTTTGTGCAGAATTCCTGGCTTGATTGGCATTGATAGGAAGTTTTCGCAAGGATAGTGTGATTTTTTTTTTTTTTTTTTATATAGTTAAGGGTCCATGGCTGGTTTGCAGTGAAAAAGAATCTGACTTTTGAAGAAAGTTTTCTATGCAACTTTGAACTATTGAAGCAATTTCCTACACGAGGAATAAACATCAAAGACAAAAGAATAGGGTCTTCTAGGGCGCCGTACTGCTGACAGTGTTCCTTTGCGCGTCTCATGCTCTGGCCTCTCTCTCGCACGCGCAGAGCCTGGTGGCGCGTCTGAAGGAGAACGTGGAGAAGCTGACGGAGGAGCGGGACCAGCGTAGCGCCAGCGAGATCCGCGAGAAGGAGCAAAACAAGCGCTTCCAGCGGCAGATCCGCGACATCAAGGAGGAGATGGCCGAGCTGTCCAAGAAGGAGGCGGAGGCCAGTCGCAAGAAGCATGAGCTGGTGAGTCCTATCTCAGGGCCAGTTGCCGTCAGCCTGACTGACCCTCTCCGTCAGAAAAGGCCCTAGAGAAATGACCGATTCAAACAGCGATTAATGTTGCAGCTTTGAATTCAATCGACCCTGGTTCGGTTCCTGAGCGTTGTGCGTCTTAGTAAGTGTCATTGAATAAAAGGGTCTGCTAAATACCCGTTTGTCTATCATGCTAAGTACCTGCTACCTTTATCTTTAGCTAACTCATAATATGAATGGTGCTCTGTGGGTGCAGCATTGCAGCAAACCGCAAAATCTTTAGTCGGGCCAATACATTTTACAGTCCTGCAGGTGTCTTGTAAGGATCTATAATGGTTCTCTAACCCCTGCCCTGCACCTAACAGGAAATGGACATCGAGAGCTTGGAAGCAGCCAATCAGAGCCTTCAGGCAGATCTGAAGCTGGCCTTCAAAAGGATCGGCGACCTGCAGGCCGCCATTGAGGACGAGATGGAGAGCGACGACAACGAGGACCTCATCAACAGGTATTCTCTTCACCATTAGCAGTCCACTCTATACCATAGCCACTGCATTCCCCAGCGTTCAGCTCTAGAGATAAGCTCAGAAGAGAGAGAGAGAGAGAGAGAGAGAGAGAGAGAGAGAGAGAGAGAGAGAGGAGAGTGTGCCAAAGTACTTCCTAAGAGACTTTGCAGGCAGTCGTCTAAGTGAGAACTCTGCGGAAGAAAAGAACAAATAAGTCATGTCTTGAACAGTGCTCCACTTAATTTGTAGCATTTCAGAATCCACCTCACTCAATCAGGATGTCGATCAGACTGATCCAACCTCCCTTACCTCCAAACATTTATTCAATAGTTTGAGATTGTTGCTGAGGCTTACTTACTTACTTGCTTGCCTGTTGGCAGTAGCACACCAAAGGCAAGCTGTCTCTTTCTCCTATGTCAGTGGGCAATAAATAGTAGTGAGTAGGCAGCATTTGTTCCCCTTCTCTTCTCCACACAAAGTCACGGCGAGGTGACTGGTCTCGCAGTCAGAAGCTGTTGAGTTCTCCTGTTTATGTTTTTAAGGTGGCAGATGGTATTAGTGGCATCAGTGTTTTTATTTATTTATTTATTTATTTATTTTAGCATCTTTCATGCTCTATTGCCTCCAGGCATTGTTTGTTTTTGTTTTTCTTTCTTTTTGTATATGTAAGTTTCACTTTTGTTTGTTTGCTTTGTCTGTCTTCTGTGGACCCTTCTGTTCTGTATTGGACTCATCTGTTTATGTTTGTGTCACCTTTCTTCATTTCTTCCTCCACTATCCACAGTTTACAAGATATGGTGACTAAGTATCAGAAACGAAAGAACAAAACGTGAGGAACCAGAGCATCTGTTTGGTCCTAATTTAAATCAGTTTTGTCCTCTCCCAGACAAGTGATGCCGTATTCACCGAGCTTTGAAAATGTCTGATTACTAATTCATGCCCCCTTTGCCGTGCCTACGCACACTACTCAAACTTGCACAGTAACAAGGTATGAAATACCTCCAAGTCTCCCCAAATGACTCCCATTTGACCTCATTTAAAGCAAAAAGTCATGTCAGCCAAATGATACTGCATCACAGAGCTGGGAGTGTGATATTTTAACATTCTCTCACCAACCTTGTTGATTTTTATTTATTTGTCCTCTGTGTGTTTTGCATGTTGTCACATGCTTTTGGTGCATGCCACTGAGAATAACTTGCTTTGCCACCCCCCCACCCCTCCCCAAAGCCAAGGATGGCTCTTCACCCTGCTCAGTTCTTCCCCTCAAAGCATCCACTTGTTGGCCTGTTAACACACTGAGCTGTATGAGCTGTACTTTAAACACGCTGTATCCCCTGCGGGTCATGTATGTGTTTGCTCTTTCAATTGTGGGCAGAATCCACTGTCCGGTAAGTGTTGACCTGCGCCTGCCCTCTCCCAGGAGATGCTTGAACCAAGAGTGCTTGTATTGCAGGCCTTCCCTCTTGCCCACCCGCCATGCCCCCCTCCCCTCCCCTCGCCCCAGGTAGACTCCTCATGCCCCTGGCTGTGCTGTCAGACACCAGTGGGCCATGTTTGACCAGCACCCGGGGTCTCCTGCCTTGCCCTTCTGAATATTTCAGTGGGCTCCTCGTGTAGAGCAGAGGCTACGCTCGCGGCGACGCCCTGGCCAGCTGTGCTCCGGCGAGGGGGTCGGGTGTGGAGAGGGGACGGTGGGGCTGGGGGGGGGGGGTGGATGGGAGGAGGGGTTGGTCATGTTCCTCATCAATCATTCAAGCTCCAAAGTTGAATAATGGATGACCATGAAATGTCCTACAGAAACCTCTCGTCCTCGACTGGCCAAAGCTCCTCCAACAGCAGCGCTAACCTCTGGCAGCTGGCCAGCTCACTCCCATGTCAATAATGCTAGGCGTGTGGCACGCGCACTTATTGCATTTTCCATTTTTAAAGCCTCTTGTTAAACTGCAGGCTACCGCCGCCGCAAGCCCGCTCCATCCCCTCTTTATGCCGTGTACTGTAAAAGGAATCTAATGGCTAATGGCTCGCCGGAACATTATTGCACTAAGAGCTTTAGTGCAGCATTGTGCAATGCTATGAGAGGTTTTTTTTGTTTGGTTCATTTGTAAATCTGTTTTTGCTTTTATAAATAGAAACATAAACTCTCATGGTGGAAGAAATGTTAATGATGGTCCACTTCAAGCTTACCTCTGTATAACAGTGTTGGGTCTGTTGTTTTGATGCTTATTCTTGGCAAGGCACTAAAGGCCCAAGGAGCCCTTTAAATTTGAACCAAACAAGCAAACAAACAACCAAACCAGTGGGAAAAGAAGGGGGGATAGGTTAAGGATGATAAAAAATTCCCGAGGACAGCAGGGGGTGTTTAAAAGCGTTGAGTATACCCCAGCCCCTCTTCTGTCTCCCCCGCAACCCTTAGCCCAGGGGCAGATGTGGATGCAGAGTGGGTCTGGAACAGCTGCATGTGCTCTGGACAAGTCCCAGAAGCCTCAGCTCTGCTCTCTGTACACAGCTACTGAAATGAGATAAAGGTGTCGCCCGTGTACACGACTCCTGTTAAAAGCGAAGGGGAATCTAGTGGCTGGGCGGAGAGAAGCAGAGAAGGAGGGAGGAAGGGAGGGAAATGAGGAGGAATAGAGCAGGGGAGGGATCCATATGCACTAATGATAAATGTAATAGCGTGTAACAGAGATGTACAAGCAGTGGAGGCAGATTGTCACAGGCAATTAATGTCTCCCTCTACTCTCTCCGTTGTTTGTTTGTTCCCCGGGGCCTTTGGCGCGGCTTAACTAATGGTATGCGGTCAAGGACATAAATTGTGTGTGACACTTGGTGTAAAGTGCTTGATTACAAAGCGCCGGCTGGCCACGACGCGGCCGATGGCCTGCCCGAGAGGGCCGCGGGCTCGTTCACACCAGGGCCAGTCACCCCTGCCGCCCCACGGGAGGGAAAGGAGACCATCACAAAGCCACTAAGAGCAGAGCCACAGCAGGCTAGCTCAGGCTGGAGCTGCTACGTCCTGAGCGTTAATCATTCTAGAATTTTCTGTTACTGCCCATGCAATCCTTCCCCGGCTTTTATTGTCTCAAACGTTGTTTATCATCCATTCTATTTCCACCATTACTCTTTGACTTCTGCGAAGAAGTTACTGTGAAGTGTTACTGGATCATTGTATTATATCTGGACACTGGTCTTGCCCCTAATGTTGACCTAGAACTGATACTGTGGCAGTGATGTAATAATTAGCAAGGTCATTTATCATGTTTCCCTTCCAGTGAGTCCAGGCATACTGTTGTGGTCTTATTTTATCTAGGAAACTTGCTAAAAGACATTTCCTAAAACGTATGGCACATTCTTGGAGGGTAAATCATAGCAATTCAGAGCAGTGTGTGTCTGATGAGTAAAGGGATAAAAGTAATCTTAAATAGCAGGCAGAGAGAGAGAGAGAGATGCATTGACTTGCAAATCCAGGCAAACACAAATCCAACGCTTTCATTATCTCCTAGAAAAACAGTGGGCATAACGGCGAGGGACTCGGCTGGGCACTTCATGTGTGAGGTGCTAATACCGCGTCCTCATCCTCGCCGGGCCTCGCGCTCTTTGTTTACCCACCCGTGTTGGCGAGGCGAGACGACGTGAGCCGCTGCCGCCGCAGCCAGACGTCAGGCCGGCTCTCATGCCACAATAGCAATTTGCATCAGGAGACACTCTCTAATAGCACGGGCATGGCAAGCAGTTAATTCCAGCCCCCTCTAGGCAACTCCGTTTGCTCGGAATAAGAAAAACATTGCACCACAGTGAAACAGGAGAATGTGCATTTGGACTGCATTCAAAGCCAGCGATAATCATAGGCAAATATATATATATATATATATATATATATATATATATATATATATATATATATATATATATATATATATATATATATATATGGGGAAAAAAGTATATATATATATATATAATATATATTTCTATTATATATATATATATATATATATATATATATATATATATATATATATTTCCGTGTGATTATTATTATACAGACATTATATACTGCCTTGTGGGTATTAAAGATCATTTTAGGGGAAAGTCTTTGAAGAACGGAACTGAAAAGGCTTGAGTTATGTGCGGTGCATGTGTCTTTGTGTGTGTGTGTGTGTGCGTGTGTGTGTGTGTGTGTGCGGTGTATGTATGTGTGTGTGTGTGTGCGTGCATGCGTGTGTAAAGATAAAACACAATGAGGTAATTCTCAGCGGTGCACTGAGGTGTCGGGGAGCATCGTGCCTCTTTTGATCCTCCTCTGACCACTGACAGGCCTCCGTTCTCCTCCCTGCGCCCCGCTGGCTGCCCCACCCTGCTGCACAGATCGAAAACAATTCTACTCCCAATCTGTCCTCCAAATTATTACATCAGAGGCGACGGCATTATTCAGCGGTGCTGCGAACAGATAAATGAGACATGGGATTGAGGGGGCGGGTGTGTGTGTGTGGGGGGGGTCGACGACAAAAAATCCCTTCTATTTTCTTCGTCTCTTCCGCTAAGCCCTTATCCTTTATCCATGTGCCCTTACTCTGGGGTAAGTATTGAGTCTGGTGAAAGGCTCAAAGGTCCATTTGGGGCTTGACGCACCAAGCAAGCTGGTGCCAACTAACTGCAAGTCGGCTGAGCGATAACGCTGCGCACAATAACACGGAGAATGGCCACAGGTCTCCACAGGCCGGCGGCAGGCCAGTGCATGTGTCTGTGCTCTCTCAGGACAACAAAAAGAGAGAGAGGGAAAAAAGACCAAACAAGCCCTTTTGTGTGCTTCTCCTGAATGGCCCCCACTAACACCAGTGCCAGCGACTATCCTCCCCCTGTTCTCACATTTCCTCTCTCCTTCCCTCTTTCTCTCTGTCTCTGGCGATCTCTTCATCATCCAACGCAGTGAGGGGGAGTCGGGCTCCGACTCCGAAGTGGACGATCGCGTGGACGGGGTGAAGTCGTGGCTGTCTAAAAACAAGGGCTCCGCCAAGAACCTGTCAGACGATGGGAGCCTGAAGAGCTCAAGGTCAGTCATGACACCAGAACACCCCCCCCCACACACACACACACACACACACACACACACACACACACACACACATCAAAATCCCTAGCCCTGTGTTTAAAATGGTTCGGTTCCATAGTGCAGTAACAGATAGAATATCAACTTCCAATGGGATATTTCCTCTCTCTCTCTTTTTTTTTTTCTCTCTCTCTCTCTCTCTCTCCCTCCCTCTTACTCCCTCTCCTTCTCTCTTTCTCTCTGAATGTTTCCAGTTTATTCTGTCTATTGTCGCTGGTGCTGATGACAGGGTCTTCTTTAGATGGCCTCCCTGGCAGATTTATTGACGTGCCCGCTAGCCAGCTGGAATGCCTACCTGCGCCCCTCCGCCTGAGATTAATAGATCTGCCAGCTGGCTGTCGGCTTCGATGGCCCCGTATTTGTCTCTTTACAAGAAGATTTAGCTCTCCCACTTGGGCTTCTCACAACTTTTTCCACAAAACTTTGGCTTTTAGATTCTCGGTGTTCCACTGCACCACCCTCACTGTTCAACTCGGATATATTACAGGAGGCTTTGTAAGGTTTTAAATATTACATATACCATACATATCATACATAATATATAACATAGGCAGCACAGAGTCGGACAGATGCACCTGGCTCCAAAAGAATGTTGCTTAGCACCACTGTGTGCAACAGAGGACTTTGTCCACCTTTTGGTTGAATGTCAATTCTAAAAAGGTTTTATGTGCCCAAGGATTTGAAGTGTGTTTTTTTGTTTTGTTTTCACATTCCCCACAGCAGCCTTGGAAACTGTCTATAAACTCTGCTGCCTTCCCTGAAATCTCGACCACCTTCATCTATCTTTCTCATCCGTTTTGACATTTTAAATTCACTCCTCCAAAATTGCTGTTCTCTTGTTGATCTCTTTTTCACCTGGGTTCACCCCCACCCCAACCCCCCACCCCCCCTTCCAACACTTTGTTTTATATTTGTTTGCTTCTTCCTAAGAGTCTTTTATCTCATTACTGTTTTTGAATTCCATTTATCTCTCTTTTCAGTTCTCTGTGTAACTCATCTATCATTTCTCTCTCTCTCTCTCTGTCTCTGTCCCTTTCTCTCCCTGCGTCATCATGTGTTTTTCTGTGCTGTCTCCCTTCCCATGCCATGCCACGTTCTCTCTCCCTCTAGATACGCTGCGAACGTTGACGCAAAGGAAGGGAAAGAATGGAAAGAGGGTAAGGAATGGAGAGAAAGTGGGAAAGAAGGTAAAGAGGTAGAACAGAGCAGGCCAGTGTCTGTCATGAGTTCGCTAAGCTACAGGAAGCGCTCCAACATCAAGGACTCGATCGGGGGCAAAGGGGACGATGGCTCCCTCTTCAGTACCCTGAAGGACCAGTCCCAGGACTCCCAGGATCTGTCGTCCTTCCGAAAGGGCAAGGGCAAGGCGGCCGACGGCCAGGACGACTCTTACTCGGTGAGCTCCTGGAGGTCTAAGTCCAAGGTCGGGGACGACCTGGACGACCGCGGCTCGGTCATCTCGCAGGCCTACTCGGAGGCCAGCCGACGGGCCAGGGAGGGCCTGGAGAGCCGCTGGTCCGAGTTCGACAAGGAGTCGGTGGTGTCGTCGCTGGCCCCGAGTCGAGCGTCCACCCGCCGCACCGTGCTGGACCTGTACGACGAGGATGACTCCAAGTCTACGCTAAGCGTGGGGCGGTCCAGCCCCCGGAGTCGACGCCGTAGCATGTCCCGCCTGGAGGGACGCTCGCCTGTCTCTCCGACCCCCAGCCGGCGGTCGGACGGAGGCGGCCGCAGCCCCGGCAGCGTGAGCCGCGCCGACTCGCGCATGTCGGCGGCCCGCAGCTGTCGGCTTAGTGAGTTCGGCCTGGACGACGACAGCCGCAGTGTAGCGTACAGCGACGCGCGCTCCTCCGCCTACAGTCCCTTCTCCAGTGGCCGCAGCATCTCCATGCCGCCCCAGGCCCGCGCCACCGACAGCAGCCCCCCAGACACCTCCGACGTCAAGCCCGTCACCCACCGCAACTACCTGGACCCCGACCTGGAGAAGGCCATCAACGAGGTGCTCAGCTTCAAGCCCATCAAGTTCAAGCGCACCAGCCTGGAGGACTCGGAGGCCGAGGCGGGCAGGAAGAAAGACCCGGAGGAAGACGCCGGCGGGAGGAAGAGCAACCTGCGGCGTTCGGCCTCCGCCGTGGACTTCATGCGGTCCAGCAGCAGCATGAGCACGCGCAGCGGCCGCAGCAGCAGCAGCAGCAAGTCCAAGTCCAAGAAGAAGAAGAAGCGGAGGAGCCACAGCAGCGACTCGGACAGCTCCGGCTCGGACGACGGACGCCGCTCCTCCAAGAGCTCCAAGAAAAAGTCCAAGAAGTCCAAGAAGAAGTCCAGGAAGGCCTCCTCGTCCTCTTCGTCCTCCTCATCCTCCTCCAGCTCGGAGTCGGACTCCAGCTCCGGAGCGTCCACTATATCCTACCGCAGCACCAACAGCATTAAGAAGGCCCCCAGTAGCAAACCAGCGTCCGGCTCGGAGGAGGAAGACCCTCAGGGCCTCGGGGACGAAGCACCGTCTCTCAGCAAGAAGGACGTGAAGAAGAGGAAGAAGAAGGTGGACAACGTGATGATGAAGTACCTGTACCGGCCCGACAGTGACTAGCGGCAATAGACGGCAGTAGGTGTTGCCTGACGTGCAATGAGTAATGCGCGCGAGAGCATGGAGTGACACTAACCGTAGAAAAATGGCACCTTTTATGCACAGCTCCACACAGGCTCAAAGTCTAGCATTGTAATGCATCCCTGTGAAGGAAGTGTTGCCACAGACTCATTTCATCGGAGTGAACTAATCGAATGATGCACCGTAAATTGTGTTCTTGTGTACTTGTTTTCGCTTTGCAGCCGTGGTACTTTCTTTTATCTTCGGCCCTTTTGTGTGCATGAATGTGCATAATAACTTCACACAAAATTGGTGCCTCCAATAATTTGGACAAGACATTTAGGGTAATTAATTTTGGGCTTTTATGTATATAAATAGGGCCTCTGAATCAGTGTGCGTGGACACGGCAATCGCTAAAACGTCTGAGTGATTTATTGTCCGAAAGCACCAGCCAAAAGAACAGGCACTCTAGTATACCATAGATGGTCCCTACAGCCTTTATTTCAGACATAATTAAACCAGACCATTGATTTACACAAGTAGCAAGTAGCACTTTTTTCCTCGCCTTTTCAGATTCTGAATCAACAGCAATTAACCTGCAGTTTGCATTGTGTGGGCGGTTAAAGATTAGATAACTCTGGAACCCCGAGCTGCTCTTTGTCGAGGGTTGTACCCAGACACAACCATTAGCGAGGCTCTCGCCTGCATCAGACCCAATCTGTTTGCTCCCCAATAATTAGAGCAAACAACATTTAATTTATATGTTAATTAAGCTGATAAGGTTATGGGGTATCACATAATAGGCTCTAGAAAGAAAGACATTGAAATGCTGCACTTTAGCCGGGGTTTGGGGTCTTGACAGTGATTGAACGGCGCTGTGCAAACTCGGCAAACTCTGAGACTGTTGTAGCTCCAGGAGTCCTTTTGTGGAGTGCGATGTTCATTGGGTGAGGAGTATGAGCTTGAGCAGTATCAGATTTAAGATGTCATCTCAGTGTCCAGTTCTGAGGTGCTTGTGTGATTAACTGGCATGATCCACGTCTGGCGGGTGTCTAACAGCACTGAGTGGTGTTCCTAGATCACATGTGTATTGATGTAAGTGTGGATTGATTGTACTCTGAACTGAGTCGTGTAAAAGCATAGCGTATCCTGTGCATGTGTATGTTGTGGTCTTACTCTATTATAATGAAGTATTTGTTCCTCCCCCTCTGTCTGCCCTGATCTCCATCTCCCACCTCTCCTCTAGCCCTCCTTCACGAAGACGCTTCTGCTATGATCGATCTGATGAAGAGGAGGAGGAAGAAGAAAAGGAAGAGGGTGGCGCATCCCGAAGCTCCTACCGCTCCAGATACACACGCAGCTACCTGAACGACAGCGACAGCGAGGGCAAGGCCTCAGAGACAACAGCATAGCCGGACTCTCTCTTTCTCACACACACACACACACACACACACACACACACACACACGTTCACATGGATGCACATAATCGCTCATTTAAAAAAGACTGTTTGCCTCTCAGTGTTGGCCCTCATCACTATACTCACCAACACCAGTTCCAGAACCTTCTCCTGTCTCTTGTAACAGCATGAAGTAGAGACAGGAGCACAGTAGGACTCTCATCCCGTGTTTACTCTCCACCCCAATAAATGACCACTCTACTGTACTCCACATCAGACTGGACACAACACAACACACAGTGACGAAACAACAGAGCTGTCCTTGCTATCCGTATTAGTTATCAGTTACATTGCTGTTACTAGCTCCTTACTTGTACATAGCGTGGTGAGCTTTAAAAAGCATTAGAGTGATGTGACTCTTGAGGATTCACAGCTTCGTCCATTTTTATTTAATTTTTTTCTCCACCGTTTCCTGCTGTCTCTGTCTTCAGCTGCTTTGCCACCTTCTCCTTTGACTTCTTCTCCTCCTCTTCTTCTTCCTGCTCGCTGCCCTTTTCTCGTAAGCCCAGTGCCTCTGATGATGAAGGCTCTGTGCTGTGTCCAGTGCGCGCTGTTTGATAACTCCTCTCCGCCTGGCTTCCTGTCCCTGGGCCACCCTAAGGGCCTCTTCTGCTCACCTGCATCCCAGCCAGTACTGAGCCAAAGACTCCTAGCAGGACTCAAGACAGCCAGAAACTTTTGATTTTTATTTTTTATTTTGCTCCATCATTAAGAGTTAAGTTAACTGAAAGTAGTGTGGAAAAAATACAAAAAGAGAGAGCAGACATTGAGAGAGAGAGAGAGAGAGAGTGACAGACAGAGAGGAAGAGAGCGAAAAGAAGTACCAAGAAAAGGCCTTTTGTAGTAAGAGTCTGTGCATATACGGAGGTGGAGCTTTTTTACTTTGGCTCCCCAGAGAGGATGAGTAGGGGGAAGAGAAGTGCCGCCAATTTAAGCGGAGCTCCCCTGCAGCTGTTTCCTCTGCCAGCTGTGTCTCTCTGCGTGTGCGCTCGCTGAACTGCTGTGCTTTCCTCTCTCTCAGATAGCGCTCGAGTGGAAAGAGAGAGAGGAGGGGGAGAGATATGGTGTTTGTTTTTTAACTTGATTGATGGCAGGGACAAAGTAAGACTATAGAGCTAGCAGTTTGTTTAACGAAAAGTGCACTGTCGCTATTGTTTTGCCGCCTCAACTTTTGTTTTGATGTATGTTTGAGAAAAAAGAAAAGAAAAAAACAAAAAAAAAACAAACAAGGGCGAGGAAGAAAAACCGACCGCCTTCGCTGTATGGAAATTCCTTTTTTGAGGCCCTTAAACTCACCCCACGAAATGCCTTGTCTGGTTTTATTCTTTCGATTGAACTCACTGAAGTACTCACAGTTGTGTTTGTGGTTGGTCTCTGGCTCAGCTTTGAGTTTTGTGTTTCTCTTGTTGTTCTGATGCTTTCCTTAATCTAGTTGATCATAGACATCCGTGGCTTTCCAAAGGGAATGTACTTGATATTGGGTACGGTGCTGTGTGGTAGTGGTTATCTCCTTAACTATCTTAACTCCTCGCCGCACTGCTGCAGTAGTATAAAAATACTGGACAACCAATGGCTCTCGAAACATCTCTTGAAACAAGACGAGGAAGATCCGAGAAACTGCCTCGTTCACGAGGCATTGGAGCAGGTTTAAATGGATACTTGTTACAGAACACGTACTGTGAAATCCTCTTTTGAGCCTCTGAAGAAGACTCCCCAGTATTCTGGCCTTACCCTATGACTATAACACTCTTTCATCGAGAAGAGGTGCACTTTTGACCTGGACAAACAGGCTCCTCTGGATTTTATGGTTGCCTATATTGTATTCTTTCGCTTGTTGCCATAGTATTTATGAACTAGCATCGATGAGTTGAGCACATGCCAAAATGCATATGGTTTCTACACAGATTCTAGCAGTGGGTGTATGGATTTTATTTGCTACTTTGTTTTTGAAGGGAGATTGTGATTGTATTTTACACACAAGTCTATGACTATCCTATTTTCTATGCAGTTGATATTAAGTTGAAAGGTGAGTGTGTTTTTATCTTCTGGTTTTCATCAACTTTGCTCAATAAACCACAAAAAAGACATGCAGACATAACATTGCTGGCTGTACACATTAATATAAATATATATAAATATCTGTATGATTCATTTTAGCTTCCAAAATAGTTCATGTTTATTTTCTTTATTGAACAAATGACCACTTGTTATAAGTAATAATTTTGCATTACAATTTAATATATTGTAAATAAATGATGGTGATTGTTTTAGAAGGTCTCATTTGGCTCATTTTTGTCAGTTGTGTTTTTGCTTTGAAATGTCCATTTTCTTAATGTCATTGTGTAAATATACACAATATAATCAAGAATATGACTTCAGTATTTTCTGTTTTGCATTAGACTATGAATATGACTATGATCTCAATGTATACATTAGGGTGTGTGTGTGTGTGTGTGTGTGTTTGTGTTTTCATTTGCTTTCATGCTGTTTTGGAGGGATTACTTGCATTACTACACATCAACAAACAAGCACCACCCACCACCACCCACTCCCTTCAATCACACATTAATGTGAAAAAAAGAAAGAAAGAAGAGATTTTCCTCTTAGCAGGCCCAAGTCTACACCATTAGTAGAGGCTACAAAAACTGGATGATTACGGTTTTCACTTCAGGCAAATGCAATGTTTTAGCATCCCTTTGTTCCAAGTCTTACCACTTCAAAAGTGCCAAAATGTGAAGACGGAACCAGCAGACGCACAAATTGGTCCCATCGGCGTAGTGCTTGACTTTACCCACAATCCTCTCTCTCTCCCTCTCCAGGCTTGACCTTATAGAAGTCCGAAACTATTTGTTATTCTTCAACATTTTACATTCACTGGGCAACCATAAGCAGTGGGGTGTCAGCCTCTTCTGTTTATGATTAGTCACATGATTTTCAGAAGAAATGTTTTGGGAACAACTGACGACCAACTCCAGCCATTCACTGAAAAACAAATGTTATTTTACACTGTTTACACTTGTGGTCTTTTTGAAACAATATACAGTCAAAACAAAACGGCACAATCCTGTATAGAATAGATTCTACACAGTTGCGATTTTGGGCACAAGTATGTACCTCTAACTATTGGCAGTGTTCTTGAGGAACCTTGAAACAGATTTCAACAAAATGATCAATATTTAATCTTAGAGGTAGTGTTTTTTTATTCGAAGTGCTTCAGTGAAGATTTACTGCTTATCAAAGTCTGGCTGTGGGCTCAGGCACAGCCCCCTACAGTGTTGATCAATGAAGCTATCAAATAAGAGAAGCTTCTTTTGAATTGTTGCCTAAAACCAACCAGGAAAAATCACGGAAATTCCACTGCCAACCTGATTAAGTGGCTGAACATTATACACAAACATATATGCATGACGGGTTTCTTATATTGCCTGTGGTACAAGTGGAAGTAATAATGAATACTGAAATGGAAGCGTTAAGTTCTGCCAGGAAGACTCAATTTTACGTTATTTATTCATTCATTACTTCTGACCAATCTATAGTCTGCATCAGTCTTTATAATGACATGACTTTGCACCTGCCTGCTGCTTTCAGGTGCCTATTTTTCAATGTTCCCATCATCCCTCCCTAACCACCACCAGCCATCTCGTTCCTGCAGGGTCTGCACACTCAGTGACCTGGACCGAGGACGGAGCCTATGCCAAAGACTATCCATTGTTGCTTATGTCTTTTGTAAATCCTTTGATGGATTAAAACGTGTTAACTTTCATTGCACCTTCCTGAGTCTTTCTGGTAGAAATAAGGAATTGATAAACTGTTTCGTGTCAAAACTGAATTGCAGTGTACAAATTAAGTTTATAGGTTAATAAGTTTTAAATTATATATAAAATATATAAAAAATATATTTTAAGTGTTTATTAAGGGAGATGAAGAAAGATCATTGATTTACAAAGTGATGATTTTCCACTAATTGTTGAATTAGCAGGTTTATGCATGACCAGAGCAGGAAATTGACATAGTCAACAAAGGAAAAAGGGAAAATGAAAAATAATTGTTTTACTTTATTTTCTATGTGCGATAATGGCTGTTTTTAAGTTTAAGAGAGCCAATACCAAACAAATCCATTAGCATGCTGTATGCTGCATTCATCATCCCTGTCACCTCTGGCTATAAAACACTGTGCTACACTTGTTAAGAGTCTAGCACTCATGACAATAAACTTGGGTTAAAGAGTTCAGCTTATGCATTTACTAAACTGTACATATTTTTTTCAAACTGAATCAGTGCTAGTCAAAGTTTGGTTGTTTTACCAAGAGATTAACCTTTGCACCCCTGTTGCACAGACTGTGTATGTTAAACTGAGTGAGCACTTGAGGAGTGGACCCATGTTGATGTATTAAAATGCAAATAGGTGCTGGATGACTTAAATCAATCCTAATGGCTTGGATTAATAGGTCATAAACATCTCATCAGTCATTAGGAAGACCATTTGCGAGGAGCACAACAGCTGACTATCATTACTCTAAATTTTGTGTCAAAATGAATATTGATTGCTGTTGAGAGACCCATCAATTTACCAAATAAACAATGACGCATCACATTTCATATTACGTTAGTTACAGAACAGATGACGATGTGGAGATATTGGTAAATACTGGGGTGTGTGTTATTGAGGGGGGAAACAGTTCAACTCCCTGCATTGGTAATTTCAGGCTTAATTGCATTCTGAATGCTTGATAATTAAGATGTGACTGATCTTAACACTTTAAGACTTTGACTTTGTGATGGCTGAATGCGTTTATATAATTTTAATACAGTCACTAGACACATAAAATGAATTTATTGGGTAGATCTTGTCGACCCTGTTCCACACCTGACAATTCATTTATTAAGCACTGTTTGGATGCCAAAGGCTTTGTCTATTGAAAACAAATTCATTATGAAATTTACTGATGATCACAAAGTTTTTAGAAACTCTAGAAGCATTGTGATTTAGAGCAGATATTTTTTTTCACAGACATTTGTTTACGTTGTTTCTGAGTGGTTAATTCTGTTAAATCACAGTGTCCCCGTGGGATGCTGGAAGAGGCAGAGGCACAGTTGTACGCAGTGGGGGAGAAATCTGTAGTCCTCAGAACCCCTGAGCTGCCATCTGCCTGGGCGCATCACGTCACATGTTGTGTGGTTTGACCCTGCCAGGACTCTACTCCATGCACTCACACACACACACACATACACAGATCCAGAAGCCCTTGCATGAGAGCGTATCGACAGTAGGCAACACAGAGGCACAAGATCGTGGCCAGACCGTCCACTCCACACAGAGATGGCTGCATATGGGCAAAGCAGAAGCTCCATCTGCGTGGAAGGATGACCGAGTGAGTCGCAGTCTGTGGTCCTGCGGAAGATGGGGTGTCCAGGGTCAGGAGCTCCATCAGGACTGCCCCAACATGTTGTGCCTCAGGTCAGAGGTCAAGGGAAGAGAAGGAGGAGCAACAGTGAGCATCTTCACCAGGGGATGGCTGACTACTGAAGACCATACAAAACATGAACCAGACAGGAGGGAACTGTTCAGAGGGAGCCACTGAACAACTGAGCCCAGTTTCAGAAAGTATTTTTCTTTGTGAGCAATACATTTCATAGAGAAACCCCACAGTCCCATCCCATAACAACCATGCGTAGCAGAACTAAATATCACTGCCAGCAACCATATAAAAAAAATAATAAACTGCAGAAATGTCTACTATGTTCCTCCTGGGATTTCCAACAGCATACACAGTGTTCAAATATATCAGACTCTCTCCAAGGAACTGGGTGGACTCTCATAACCCTGCTAAACTCTCCTCCTATATACTGCAGTGAGGTGTGTGTACGGTAAGTGAGCTGCAGTGCAGTCTCATCACAAAATGGCACCCGAGTGAATACACGCTTCCCCTTCCTTCCATCTCGCTACACACAGTCAGTTCTCCCCTGGCTGCCAAACAGAACCCTCTCCTCCCAGCCTGGCCTCCACCCACTGCTTCCCACTTCAACGCCGCCACGCGCTGGTTGACTGACACTGTTGGAATTGTAATGTCTCCTGATCAAAAGGGAGATATAATATGCGCGGGTGGACTGTGCCGCGCGGTGTGCACATGAGTTCGGTTTTCAGCAGGGTGGTGGTGGTCGTGGTGACGGCGCTGTGTGTCTGGCCGGCCTTCCTGGAGGAGGCTGGGGAGGATCAGAGAGGGGGGAGAGCGAGGGTGGAGGCAAGAGGAGCGTTGTCTCTCTCTCCCCTGGAGACAAGGTGGCAAGCAGGGGCTGTAAAATTGATGGCTTTGGCTCTCTCTCTCCCGGCAACAGAGCCACCAGGCTCATTACACTTCCAAATGCCTGCTGCCGGAGACGCGCTTCGCCTTGCCTCTCCTCGCCCCGGTTTCCCTAGGCGCTCCCTGCCTGACAGCCTCTCTTGTTCTTGTCCGACTCACGCCACTGGCTGCTAGCGACCTCTGAGTATACCCTACTGTCTGAGTGGCCACATCCGCGTCCCTGCCCACTGTTTGAGGAGTGGCCGGAGACAGCTGCAGAGGCATGATGGGAGATTGTCAAATGTCAAGCTCTTAGAACAGAAGACTTGTGGTGAGGTAGAAGTTGTTCATGTGTCATGGTACCACTATTTTGTCGTCTGCACATTGGCAAAGTGGCCTTTATCAACAATATCAGCATTAACGACTATATATTGGGATATGTTCCTAAAACTGCAAGCCAGCAGCAATACACACCCAGGCTTACCTGTTGCGCCACCAATTCGACTCACAGTAGTATAGCCTACAGTAAGTAAGTTTTACATCTCTATAGCCTATACCAGGGGTCTCAAACTCAAATGAGCTGGGGGCCACTTCTGCCAACGTCATCTGATTGGAGGGCCGGCTATTTCTGAAAATGCAATGTTCTTTTTTTCAAATACCACACAAAACTGCAAACAGAAAGTGCAAGTGTTTTTATCTAGTTTTAGACACCTGTGCTAGCAACCTTAGCTTATAAATAAAATAATGATAAAATAAATATTAATACAAATTATAAAACAAACAAAAAGCATAAAAACGGGTACAGTATGTGTGTGTTTCACACCAAATAAAAATATTTTCCTCTCATAACTTTTTTAAACCTGGCAAACTAGGCGTCAGGGTTAAGAAAGCAACACCATTGGATTTTTATATCAAAATTTCAAAAGGTCATGGCTTGAAAGTGGTCAGAGATAAAGTCCTACTGTAAATATAAAAATCTTTGAGTATAAACAAAAGTTTATGAAGGGGGTAAATGTACCCATCACTGATGGCAAGCACCTCAAATTATGCACCTTTCAGTAAATACTGGATGAACATATTTGAGCAGGTTTACTTTCCTTTTTTTCATATTACCCACATAACAAATGAACAGGAAAACACCTAAGATGTATATGGTTTAGTGATGTATTACTAAACCACAAGGCCTACAATAAAGTATTCTGGTCAAATCAGTTCCTATCGCGGGTAATCGCGGGTAATCTGAGCAGAAGTTCGCATCATATTGCGGGTGACTTTGTAGTTCTTTAGAGCCCTGTTTTTACTAGCCCTGCTGTCTGTACCACGTCCATTACGGACACGATTACCACTGCAACCTCCAAGCTATGTTGGGCAGAGGGTCGAAATAAGCATGGTATGCTTAGTGGACACCGTCGTATACACGCAAAGACGCACCTCCATGCAGACGCACTGTGACTATCACTGTCAATAGACGATCGATCATAATCTACAAAAGGATATTCTCCTTCAGAATCAGAATAGGTGAATAACATAGCCTACCTAAGACTTCATCACACGTGAACGTTTTTCAACATTAGGTGTAGGCCTATTTCTGCTTCAATTTGTGCAAAACTATGGTCTGCATCGCTTCCGCGTCATTACAAATGCACGTCTTTGTGTTTCTCGCGTGTAATACAAGTATTTCTGGAAACTTTGCGCAGCGATTTTGGGTTTTAATCAAGCTCTGGATGTCTAGCACATAGTGGAGCAGAGTAGGCTACAATTGAGATGTCACCATACTTGGATCTATCGTCTACTTTAATCAGTATCGTTGTTTGTCGCAATTAAAAATAGCTTCAAGGGCCGGATTACATTATTATTTTGACATACGTCGCGGGCCGGAATTGGGCAGGACGCGGGCCGGGTGTTTGAGACCCCTGGCCTATACTGTCTTCTCGTGCGTGGCCTATACTGTCTTCTCGTGCGTAGCCTATGTTGTCTTGTGACGACTTTTTTTTCAAGCGATCAAAATCTATATTCATTATAGCAATACATCTAAGTGAATGTTTTGCAACAGGCTGAATGAGCTAGTCTGGCTATTACCAGACCAAGCTCAATCTTTTAAGATTGAACATTGGTCTGGGGAGTCTTCTACGTATTTTCTACTGCACAAGAGGCGTGATCAACGGGCAAAGTTCAAATGACTGTATACAATTGGATAGTCATTCACCAACAAAAACGAGTGACGTTTGCAGAGAGACGCAAAAACTCCAGGCAGACTTATCGTAAAAGCACCAATTTCCACCCCTTTCGTTCAAAAATTCTAGAACAAAGATTATTTTTAATACTTCAGAATAACATTTGATAAATTAACCTTACATTTTTCAGTAGCCATGGGTGTGTAGATTTGAACAAAATCTGGTTCGGTTCTTAACGGGAGCATTTACTGCCTTAAAACCCCCATTTTGTTTACCGTGCTCGAAGTTTGGTGCTGAGCTGGTGGATGCCTTATTTCGCCGCACTCCGCAAAAGAGAATTCTCATCGTGAAATTAAAATTCCACTGTAGCTCCAAGCGGGTAGGCCTACGCACCCTTACAACACTGTTTACAGCTCTTAGAGTCACGGTAAAATGTAATTTTTGGTACATAGCTAATTTAGATATAATTATTGTGGGGGCATGCGTTTCTTTAAGATCTGCCGGTCTTGGTTTGTATAGAAATTAATATTAAGTGACACATACACAAAATAGGTGACGTTCAATTTATCAGCGGTCTGCAGAAACCAAGACTTTGAACCGGTTCACGGAACGAAAACCGAAAACCAGAAACTTTTCATGTTTTGCTAGGAACAGAAACGAAACAAGAAACTTTGACCCTGCTAAAGTTTGTCATAAACTCTCCTCCTATATACTGCAGTGAGGTGTGTGTACGGTAAGTGAGCTGCAGTGCAGTCTCATCACAAAATGGCACCCGAGTGAATACACGCTTCCCCTTCCTTCCATCTCGCTACACACAGTCAGTTCTCCCCTGGCTGCCAAACAGAACCCTCTCCTCCCAGCCTGGCCTCCACCCACTGCTTGCGGAATCATCAGGTCATATCCTAAGTCGTAAGACATATCCTATCCATTTGGCATTCCTTCAGCTCTTCCTTTGCTGGCTCCTCTACCCCCACTAGAGTCGGCTGAACATCAGCTGAACTTCCCCTTCTAGGTCGCTCTGTATTCCCTGATGTTCCACCATCACACGGCCCTGGGTGACCTCAGGCAGCTTGCAAGGGCAAGTAGCACGGCATGGGCGTCGAGAGAGACTGTCCGCATTCAAGTGTAGACGACCAGCACGGTGGATGATGAAGTTGTACTCACCAAGGTTCTCCAACCACCTTGCTAGCTTCCCCTCAGGCTCTTTCATCCTGCGGACAGTGAAGGTCCCGCCAACCAGGTATTGGCGCAAATGGGTGACAAATTCCACCACAGCCAGTAATTCCCGTCTAGTAGTGCAATAATTTTGTTCAGCCATTGGCAATCTCCGACTTCCGTAGGCCAACACGCGCTCCTCCCCATTTTGGATCTGAGCTAGGACTGTTCCTATCCCAACATCACTCACATCAGTATCCTCATGGAGTGGTTGAGCTATGGTTGTATATTGTTTGGAAGTCTGTAATAGGATGCTAACCCTACAAACTGGCGGACTTCTGAAACTGTGGTTGGGGTTGGCAACTTCTGCACCTTGGTGATTTTCTGAGGGTCTGTTGCAACACCAACCTCAGGTCCAGGTATACAAGGCAGGTTTCCCACTGCAGCCCCGCCAGCACACCATCAATTAATCATTGGAACGTGGCTGGCACATTGCATAGCGCAAAGGGCATTGCATTCCACTCGAACAGCCCTTTTCTTGTACAGAATGCTGCTGCCCTTCACACCCTTGGTGTGAGTTCGACCTGCCAATATCCTGAAGTCAAATCAAGTGTGCTGAACCACCTCACACCTGAGAGAGTGTCCAGGGTGTCCTGTATACGGGGCAGGGGATACGCATCTTTGATGGTGTTCTCATTTAAGGCCTGATAATCCACGCAAAGATTGTAGGAACTATCCTTTTTGCAGACCATCACGATAAGAGAGGCCCAACCTGTGGCTATGGCAGGCGAGACCAGTGTCAAGGTTTTGCTGGATCTGCGTCTTTCTATTTCTCATTTGCCATGCGCCTGGGTCGCTGTTTAATTGGAGCACCTGGCCGGGTTTTAATGTTGTGTTTAACTAGACTTGTACAGCCTAAATCACCAGGGCCTGTAGAAAAGATGTCCCCATAGCGGTGCAGCATATGCTCCAGGTTGCGTCGGTCTTCAGTATTTAGCTCAGTGGAGGTCTGGGTGTACAACTCTCACAGTGATCTGGTATTATCTGACTTTGAGCTCTTAAATGGGAGGGATTTTGCTGGTGGTGGCACAGTAAACCACGTCAGTTGGATGGAGAATCCCCACTACTGCTCCTATTTTCAACGTGACTGTTGTACTTCCTGGGTTGTAGACTCGAATGGGAATGCACCTGTTAGGCCCAGCTTCCATAACACCTGATGCTTCTTCACAAATCTCTTTGTGGGGCTTAGGAGAATTTCACCTCTTACAGGTCCGCAGAGATGGGCACGGCCTGGTATAATGAATTCCTGACCTGGTCCTAAGATGGTGGTATGAGCTACTCGGGCAATGTGTGCCCTTGGCCGGTTCGTGGGGTGGAAGAACGGTATTTGCTCACCAAACAGCATGATTTTCCTCTGTCCAAAGTCCAGTCTCGCAAGAGCCTATTCCAAAAAGGGGTTGCCCAGGATAGCATCTGTATCGGCTATGTTGGCAACAATAAAGTTAACACTCACTGTTCGGCTCCCCACTTGCACAGGTAGATGTGATTCCCTAGTACAGGTACCTTCTCCGGTCCAATCCCCTGCAGTGACTGTACCATTCATGGTTGTAGTGGGGGTCTGATATTTGGATCCAAAGCAGAGTAGTAGGCTGCAGGCAGAACATTCCTCCTTGCCGCTGTGTCCAGGAGTGCGCAGACCTCATTGTTGTGTATCAATACATGGATGCTCATCTCTTCGCCTTGAGTTTTAACACGCAACACACTTTGAGAGCTTCCCTTCTCAGCCTGGGGAGGTGCTGACCTGACGGGTGCTGTTGTAATCAGGCCTTTAGGGCTGGGGCAGTTCCGCTTCATGTGTCCCAGGCCGGAGCAATTATCACAGCGCATTTCCACGTTTACCTGGCCTGGACAGACTATTACGGATATTTTGCGGTCGGAGAGCTGGCTCTGCTATGTCTTCAGCAGGTGCGTCATCCTCAAACTCTCCTCCGTCACATGCTAATATGGAGGCAGTTGTAGGTGGGTGGCTGTATTCAACTAATCGCAGAAATACTGTAAACACAACAAAGACTGTCACTTGAATGGCGTTTTGAGCTAACGTTAGCAATCAAACAATCATAGAAACGTTTTTGAAACAGAAAAGTTTATTATTTTATGAATTTCACAAATTTCAGTATGAAACAGACATGCCCACCTCGATTGCAGTCGGATCCCTTGGCGTTATGCCGTAAACCTATCAATTTGAGCATGCGCAACTCACATCGGGGTGTGACACCATGAATAAAATCATGTTCAGTATTCACCTCACGTGTGGTGCATTATGTCCAAACGGTTCTCTGTTTAAATTATAGCACTGGTGTGTTGGAAAGATAAGGTATCATCAGCAAGCATGCTTTGCAATCAGCAACTGTCAACTATACCGTAAATATGGGAAATAAGCAGAAAAGTTTGTCCACCAAAATGAAAATGGGGAGCACAGCTTCTGGGGAATGTGCTTTTATGAAATGTGCCACATTTGCATGCTGACTCTAAATATTATTACAGAAAACAAGCAAATTAGCATCACAGCACTGATGTTATGAAAGCGTATTTAATTGCAATGTGGCACGGCATTCAAAGAGCTGCTTAAAAACAGCCCGACGTCTCTCGGTCTCCCAGTCACTTCCCTGGCTCGCTCAATACCCACTCCTCAGCAGCCTTGATGGATGCTCAAGGAAGGATGCTTTCTGAAATAAAGACTTCAGGTGTGCCAACCCAGAGATAACAAAAGACATAATATCCTTGAAGAATACCCTGTCTACTCTGTTGCAACGCCTGTAAGCTGAAAACTACTTTTCCTCAAGGTTATGATCAGATCACAGAGGCCTAGAGGGTGAAGACAGGCTCTGTCTATAAAACAGGATGCCTTCAACAAAAAAAGTAGAGAAAAATTATGACATTCTCTTTAAGGAAATTCAGACACGACCAGGCAAAAGCGACACCTTATCATCCTGGCAAACGAGGGAATGAGCTCGCAAATCCTCCCTCTCCTGTGTGGTGCCTACTGGTAAGCTCTTGCCAACATATTGCATACAACTCTTTGCTCGCTTCATCGCTCACTATTCCATTAGCTAACGCCCTTAATGAAGGGGGAAGAGAGAGAGAGAGGTGGAGAGAGTTTTTATAAAGCTCCAGTTGTCATAGCTACTTTCTCTTTCAATGGTCGATAGGTGTGCTTTTTTCAGCCTTTCTGCTTCTTTTGACTAGGAAAACAGTAAAAGAACTGAGAGACCTGCTTGAGAGATAAGAACAGTGGAGTGGAGATATGACCGTACACTCACTGACCGTACACGATGGCAAGGCTTTTTAATAAACCCTGTGAATCTTAACTTTATTTACCAGCACTCTGTTTTGTCTATTTCATTTGTTTAGTTATTTCTGTTCACTGTTTACTCGATTAAATATTACAGATTTTTGCAGCTCATGTCATGATCAAGATGACTCCTGGTCAGGCCTCTGTATAGCGCCTTGAGATGAGAGCCATTTTTGGCTCTAGAAAAAAAATCATTGAACTGGATTGCCATTTTAACTCACACCCCTACATGTCTAGATCTGTCTGAGCATATTTGAATAATCTCAATGTTGCTCCAACTAGACTATTCATTTGGCTAACACTTTTAACCAAATCGACTTATTATGTCACTTATAACAAGGGGTAGTCATCCTATAGCAACTCAGGGTTAACGATGACAGTCGGCATTTGAACCCCCCACCAACTTTTCTGGCTACTGCATGCTTAGCCACTAAGCTACCACTGCACACTTCTGTTGGGAAAGACATCTGCATGCTTCAGTTTGCTCTGTACTTTTGTCAGCACATTTTATGCATTGCATTTCATATGTGCGGAGTGGTTCCCCAGAATTCTGAGTATTCATAGCAAGCATCTTAACCAGATGATTTACCTGTGAATTTAACCACGTTGTAAAAACTGAATTTGAATAAAAATCCTCCTAAAATGATGGGGCTTCCAATTTCTCCTTTTCAATTTAACAGGCCCTCAGATGGACCATCATTTTCTCTGCATCCAAATCTCACAACTGCACTGTAATTTTATGAATTTCAAATATGGTATTGTGGTTCTCCTTTGATTTCATCTTGACAGATTATCTCCCAGGGGCCATTCCTGTGTCCTCTTTCAAGCAGAGCTGGAAGGCGAGCCTTTCATTGGGGGCTCTGGTGATAAGGAGATGTGCCAGGAGGCCATAGCAGTGCTCTACCTGCTCTACACCCCCCACCCATCTCCCTTTCTGCCCACCGCTTTGATGTGCCTGTTCTTCGCTGGACTGCTAACGCCTTGCTTTCTGAGGAGAAATACTCACTTTTGCATCTTTATTGCCACTTTGATTCGGCTATTAAGAGTGTGTCCATGAGAGGACCAGGCGGGGGTGATACATGCTACGTCACCGATTTTGATGAAACTTGGCCAGTTTAAAGGGTCCACCTAAAAACTCAAAAAGCCAAAATGGTACAAAATTTGAAACAACCCAGGGGGAGTTAGGCCCCCGTCCTTGTTTTAGGCCAAAAAACCTCAAAAAAAGGCCCAAAATTGCATAAAATGTTGACATCCCTCCTGCTGTCAGATTTAAACACAGCAAAGTAACAATCCATGCCATCAAAGGTGCATCCAAGGTTAGTTTAAAACTGGAGTTACATGGCGTAAGGTGTGACTGGTGTCAGTCCAGGACTGCACATGTCCACTATGTCACATGCTTTTTGGCGAATACCCAAAAAATAGCAATATTCAGACCTGAATATCTCCGATGAGCAACCTCCTTTTTTCAAAATTCTTTCTGCACATGAAAGGGCCATCTGTGGACTTCATAAATCAAAAGAAAAATGCTCGGCCTTTTTATTATTTTTTTTCGTGGTAACCGCCTAAATAGTGTGATCCAGCCAGTGATTTCAAATACATATCTAATTCAATGATTGGTTGAAAAATAATGCTTAGGTCATTTATGGTGGACAAATGGAGATATATCATCAATCATGTCTGCTGATCAAATCCAAGCTACATTTAATGTCCTGAGTGTAATATATTCCTTAAGGTAGCTCAAAATGACATCATGGGGTGACATACACCAGTATACCCGTAGGTCTAATTTTTGCAAATGTGTTATCTCCAACATATCTCAGGGCTAGAAACAGTCACATGGACTCAAATATTAACTTGTAAGATTTTGATAGTCAAAGGTCAAGGTCACTGTGACCTTATGTACATCCCATTGTGGTGAATAAACCTCTAAAAATCCCTGACATAATTTCAAATGTGATACAAACATTCACACTGGCCCTTTCTGAAACCAATCCCTACCCACTTCCCTCAGTTAAGGTGTGCACTCAGGTGGGAATCACCCTTACAGATAAATCAAGTTCCCCATGTAAATGGGAAAATGTTGGAGTTCTTTTATCACTTTTGGGTGCTATAGGCTAGTTGGAACTGCTTTACCTTAATGAACTATGCTAAGCTATACTAACAGTGGGTGCTTCAGACTGAGGTACTGCACGCACAGAGATGAGAAGGGTATATATCATCTTATCTAACTCTGGCAGAGACAGTAAGATAATTTCCCAAAATGTTGGCGTGTTCCTTTAACACTTGGTTAGGAGTGCAAGTGGCTAGGGAGAGAGTGTAGCTCGCTTTGGAAAGGGCTTTTCACTCACAGATAACAAATTAATTTGAATTTGATGGTCAAAGGTCATAGGTCAAGGTCATTGTGACCTCACATTCTTGTGAGGAATGCCTATAGGAAGTTTTTTTTTCTTTCAAATTCGGCACACACAGTCACTTATACTCAAAGATGAACTGATTCGATTTCAGTGGTCAATGTTACTGTGACCTCTCAAAAAAACAGCATGGGTCTACTGTATTTTTACACCTTGAACACAATATCCTGGAAACACCTTGAGGGAGTTATTTAAAATTTAGCACAACTTAGGCCCTGTACACACATACCCAGATATTTTATGTTTGGGTCTTTCGTCCACACGTAAACACGTGTTTTAGCCCACACAGATATTTTTTAAAAACCTTCTAAAGAGAATGCTGGTTTACTTGGATCTGTGGACATCCAAAATGGAGATTTTTACAAACAAGTATATAAGTATATACTGTATACTCTTTTGATCCTGTGAGGGAAATTTGGTCTCGCATTTATCCCAATCCGCGAATTAGTGAAACACACACAGCACACAGTGAACACACAGTGAGGTGAAGCACACACTAATCCCGACGCAGTGAGCTGCCTGCCACAGCGGCGCTCGGGGAGCAGTGAGGAATTAGGTGCCTTGCTCAAGGGCACTTCAGCCGTGCCTACTGGTCACGGTTCGAACCGGCAACCCTTTGGTTACAAGGTCGAAGCACTAACCAGTAGGCCATGGCTGCCCTCGTGGACAAGGACATGATGGTTACTTTGGGTATTGAGTGTTCATATATATAGCAAGCCAGTCAGTGCTCTCCTGGGCTTTACTTGTTTTGTAGCCTACTGTACCTCAATGTCCATCCATCGTAAAAACATGTCTATAGACCCTGCTTATTGGTACAAGTTGTTTTAAAGCAGAGACTCTGACATGGTATAACCACCTAGCTTCATGTTAGGGTCCCACAAGGAAACGTGTCTGAAACATTGAAAACATGATAATGTACATTACTTGTGAATCTGTTTCCATTGCATGCCATATGACCAGTGGTTAAAGTGGGATTTGGCAGGTGGGGGAACCCTAAAATCCAGTGTCGGTGCAACGGGGAAAAATGACTCACCGTTGGACAACATATTGAGTATCGTGGTGTAGCAATACTTTTTTGGACAAGAATTGATAGCCTCTTGGTCACCTCTGTACACGAGAAAATTAACTCCGCATTTATTTTAACAATATCATCGCGCTGTATCGTTGGTATGAAAGAATAGATTTATTATTGAATTATCCGAGGTGGCGGAACTGTTTCCTCCCACTTTAACTCCTGTCTGCTGCGTTGGGCTAATGGAACAGTGCAAATGGAGTAATGCCAAGCCAGATTAACATTTTTCCATGTTAAAACCATTTATCACATGAAAAATAACAAGGTTATTATCATGTCATAATAACAATAATAACAATACTCTGTGTTTCCAGGATATCATGTTCAAGTTTCTGTTCAAAACCTCTGTTAGACTTTTTTTGAGGACGGTCACTGAAAGAAGCTGTAACAAATATCGGAGGCTGCTGAAAAGGCAAGCCAATGGCCATGGCACTCACATGCTATTTGGGGTCATGTTGTAACCTGAATCGACTGAGACGCTGCTGCTGTGTTTCTGGAGTGGTAGTTGTTGGGCTTGCGTGACGGCTGTGTATGTTGTTGATCAGGTCATAAGTGTCCACAGTAATGAAGAGGAATGACTGGAGAATTTATGATATTGCTTGGTATGTTGCTGATCGGATCATAAATGGCCATAGCAACAAACAGGAATGACTGAAGAATTTGTGACATTAGTTGGTATCTAAATATTTGTTGGTATTTGTTGGTGTCTGCATCAAAGGCTTGCGGTTTGACTGGGTATGTTAATGATCAGATAATAAACCACCACAGCATGTCAGGGCCGGTGAGGCCAGGTAAGGCTGTGGAACCAAAAGCAGACTCAGAAGCTGATTAAAGGTTAATTAGGTTTTAATGTTGAACACAAAAATAGGCAGCCAGGCAAAACCACTTGGTAGGCAGAGTCAACTAAGTAGGCGAAAAAAGCACAGGCAGCAGTACAGGCAGGGCTCAAGCAGATCTCCAGAGTGGCAAAAACAGGCAGAGTTCAGTACACAGGTAGGCCGCAGGCAGTTAAGCAAAGGGGCTAGGCAAGACTCATGTGTCAGAACAGGCAGAGGTCGGTAACAAAGAGCAAGCAAAGTCCAAGCAAAGGTTTCCAAAAAGGTTCAGGCAAAATCACAAAGTCCAAAAACAATCCTTGGTCAAAAAACAGTAAATCCAGCATGAACATGAGACAATGCAAGAATCCACACTGAAAGACGTGACGATCTGGCAAAGAGTGTTCCACATGGCATGGCTTAAAAGCCATGGCTGACGAGGAGGAGAGTGGCAGCAGGTGTAGCAGAGCAAACACAGGTGATTGGATGCCTCCCTTGTCAGTCAACCAAAAGCCAAGGCAGAAGGAAAACCCGGACCGGAGCAGCAAAGGCATCTCAAGTCACAGGCTAGGAAACGAGGCTTCTGGACCGGGTTGTGACACGGCAATGATGAGGATTGACTGAAGAATGTGTAGGTATTCATAGGTGCCCACATCAAGGGATACAGTTGGTCTGTTTATGTTGCTGATTGGATCAGAAACTGTGGGAGCAAAAAAAGAGGAATGACCAAAGACTTTGGTGGTACTTCTTGGCGCCCTCATCAAGGGTTGGTGTTTTGTTTGTTGTAGTTGCTGATGGGATCATAAATGGCCACAGCAGAAATTCAAATATTTGTTAACTGTGAGTCAAAGGGAATATTTGTATCACATATGAAATTGTGTCAGGGATTTTTTGAGAGTTATCCACCACAAAGGGATATACATAAGGTCACAGTGACCTTGACCTTTGGCTACCAAAATGTTACAAGTTATTATTTTAATTCAAGTGACTGTTTCTAGCCCTGAGATATGTTGGAGATATCACATTTGCAAATATTGGACCTACGGGTATACTGGTGTATGTCACCCAATGATGTCATTTTGAGCTACCTTAAGGAATATATTGCACTCAGGACATTAAATCTAGCTTGGATTTGATCAGTAGACATTATTGATGATAATATATCTTCATTTGTCCACCATAAATGACCTAAATATTATGTTTCAACCAATCATTGAAATAGATATGTATTTGAAATCACTGGCTGGATCACACTATTTAGGCGGTTACAGCGACAAAAATAATAAAAAGGCCGAGCATTTTTCTTTTGATTTATAAAATCCACAGATTGCCTTTTCATGTGAAGAAAGAATTTTGAGAAAAAGAGGTTGCTCATCGGAGATATTCAGGTCTGAATATTGCTATTTTTTGGGGTATTCGCCAAAAGGCATGTGACATAGTGGACATGTGCAGTCCTGGACTGACACCAGTCACACCTTACGCCTTGTAACCCCAGTTTTAAACTAACCTTGGATGCACCTTTGATGGCATGGATTGTTACTTTGCTGTGTTTAAATCTGACAGCAGGAGGGATGTCAACATTTTATGCAATTTAGTTTTTTTGGCCTAAAACAAAGATGGGGGCCTAACTCCCCATGGGTTGTTTCAAATTTTGTACTATTTTGGCTTTTTGAGTTTTTAGGTGGACCCTTCAAAGTTTTATCAAAATCGGTGTATCACCCCCGCCTGGTCCTCTCATGGACACACTATTAATACTTTCCTTCCTGAGTCCCACTTACAGCCCAAGATGATGAATAGCTCCAGTGACTGACACCCCCACCCCTTCCATCCCAACCAACCATCATCACCCCATCCATCCCATCCAGTAAATTCATCTAACCATTCCCCATCCTCCCTCTTCCCCCGAGTCTCGCTGTATAATTGTCTCATTTTCGTTGATGGAGACCGGTCTCTTCCATTGTAACAGCCTGCATGATTAGTGATTAACATGTTTACTGAAGGGCTGGGATGAGGTGTGTGTGTGTATGTGTGTGTGGGGGGGGCAAACAACTGGCAGCAGCAGTAAATAAGCATGAGAGTGGAACAGTGGCAACGCAGAGACAAATGTTGGTAAGCTTGATGACTTTTTAACAGTGCTTTTTATTTTCTCACACACACACACACACACACACACACAACCTCAAAGTACGGTATGTGGGTGTAGTGCCATGTCAGGGAAGCAATATAGAATAGAATAGAATAGAATAGAATATCTTTATTGTCATTTTACATGTATGACAAAAAGTGCATTTCATTTTCTGTGCAAAAGAGATTAAATAAATGTAAAAAATCACAGAGTGCACTTTACGCTTAAATGCTTTTGTCACAGACGACTGGGCACAATATGGGTATGTGTGACTGTACACCATCTGAGCCAACTAACAGGTTCCATTACACATAGAAAATCTAAGACATGATTCAGATGCTAAAATGGCAGTAGTAATCTCCTCTCAGCATGACGGAGACCTGATTAGCATTAAAGCATATTGTTTCAACCCTGCAGTACATTCGTGATGTTTCATGTACCCATAGGACACACACAGTAGTGGTCTCTTGGAGAGTAACCGACAGTGGGTCTACAGTGCAGACTTGGGGGTCTGGAAGCGGGTGATCTTGAACGGGGAGAGGTTGTGGGAGGGCACCTGCCCTGTGCTCAGCTCATACAGGATCTTGCCGATGACCGGGCCGAACTTAAAGCCATGACCTGAAAGGTGGGTGACAGGAAATGGCGAGTTAGAGAGGCCCAAAACCTCACATGCCTGCAGTGAAGTGAAGTTCTATACAAATACTTTGTATAAGGTATTATATCTTGCCCTGTATAATTTAATATGAATTATGATGTCTTGTCTTATTGTTTAGACTAGAGACCTTATACTCAATGGGCTTGTTAAAAGTGCTATCTAGTATTTATAAGCTTATAAGCTCTAAGGAGTTCAAATGAACATCTTTAAGGACCCCTCAGTGGACCACACAGAAAATTTGACTAAGAACCAGAGCTAGGAGCTGGAGAACATTTTTGTATTCAGTGTAATGTACAAAGCTAAAGATATATTTTCTTTTGGGGTTGTTGGCCGGGATGAGGGGTTAGACAAACAATGTGCATCTAAAAATAGCCCCTCCCACGGCCAGAATCAGTGTCTAGTCTTTTTCATGAAGGAGCACATTAAAGGGGACCCCCCCCCCCCCACCCACCCACCCCACCTCGACCTCTGGGGCTCAGTCACAGCACATTTATTTAAACTGGACGTGTTGCCTGGTCCACCAAAACAAACAGTCAGTGAGTTTCTCCAGTGGGTCTGACCTCACACCTATCCGAAGGGAGTGTGCTCCTGGCTTAGCCAACATGACTCCAGGGAGGACTCACTATGGCTTGTTGGACGGGTCTCAGACTCCTCAGAAGTCTCAGCAATAAGCAGGGCAACACGTCCCTATGGTTACTGTTTGAATTGGTAACCATAGAAACAAACATGATCCTTCAAAAAACAGACTAGAAAAGGAACAGAAAGAAAAAAAATCAGATTTAGATGTATTCAGATGCAGAAAGGGCTGACTTTCCTAAACTTTCTGTGCGCAGGCTCTCATTGTTTCCCCCACTCGTCTGTCCACCCTCTGTGGGCCAATGACCAGAGCAGAGCACCTCCAGACTGGCCCCATACATCACACGAGGGCAGGCCGAAAAGGGGGCCGCGGAGTAAACCACTGGCATCATGTTAAACAATGAGAAGGACCGCTTGGGAAAGGTTAATAATGATGAATCCTCAGTTCTCTCATGCGCCTTATGCATTATTAAGGCAGAAGAATAAATTCCATAAATCATTAGCTCTCTCTCACTGCCACCGCAGTGGGCATGGTGGCTACGGCTCCCAGGCACGGCCACAATGGCTGCCTTCACGCCTCGGCGGAAAAGAAGCACCTCTTTAGCATCAAACAATGCAGCGCATGATGAATAGCTCATCCAACTGTGAAGCTGGGACACCAGTGTGGGGGCAGAATTAGCCAAAGAAATGGAGGTTCTGTGTGTGTCTGTGTGAGTGCACGTATGTATGTACATATGTGTGTATGTGTGTGAGAGAGAGAGAGTGTGTGTGTGTGTGTGTAAGGGAGTGTGTGTGTGAGTGTGTGTGTGTGTGTGTGTGTGTGTGTGAGAGAGAGAGAGAGTGTGTGTGTGTGTGTGTGTGTGAGTGAGAGTGTGTGTGTGAGTGTGTGTGTGTGTGTGTGTGAGTGTGTGTGTGAGTGAGAGTGTGTGTGTCTTTATGTAGGTGTGTGTGTGTGTATGCATCCCTCAGTGCCACTATCAGCCCCCATCGCTCCGGGTCTCCGCTGGTCACTCTGAGTGATTAGAGGGAGAATTTAATTAGGGGCGGTAATGAGCTCCGGGAGGACGATTGGCGGCGGGGATGAAACAAATGCCACGAGGAGCCCGTGGCCCAGGAGGCGCAGGAGGGTCCGAGCCCAGACACAGCCTTTAATTAGACCATAAAAGGGCTCGCACTGGAGGCCCGCACTCCATGTCTCTCACTGGTGTCTGTGGCGTGTGTGTGTGTGTGTGTGTGTGTGTGTGTGTGTGTGGGCCTAATTAAAAGTTCAGGCAGCTCTTTAAAAGAGATTGTGTGTGTGTGTGTGGGGGGGGGGAGGGGTTGCCATGGGTTTGACTCAGTATAGTGAGGAGCTATAGGGTGTATGAAAACATGTGAACTGACCTGAGAATCCAGCGCCGATGATGATATTGCTGTAAGTGGGGTGACAATCCAGGACAAAGTGATTGTCAGGCGTCAACTGAGAGCAGAGAAAGAATGGCACAATATGAATCCAAAGTCGTCCAGAAAGATCATTTGGATTTGGGCCAGAGACAGAGAGAAAAAAGGGAAAGAGAGAGAGAGAGAGAGAGAGAGAGAGAGAAAGAGAGACAGAGAGAGAGAGAGAGAGAGAAAAGAGAGAGAGAGAGAGAGAGAGAGAGAGAGAGGAAGAGAGACAGGGAGAGAGAGAGAGAGAGAACAACTCTGTTACCTTCCAGACACTGAACAGATTTAAGTGTCATTATTTCATTCTTGACAGATTGAAATATGAGTCACATTTGGAACTAACCCTCGGATCCCAAAGAGGCTGTCGGCTGACCATGGACATTCTGTGCTTAGGTAACTTTTAATAAAGCATGCAGGTAATGGAGGATGGCACCAGAGCTCTCCAGTGATTCTATTGTTACTGTTCCAGAAGACCATAGGCAGCAAATCTGTTTGACATTGGCAGTGTTATATAACTGTGTTATGTATGTATGTAACATTTTTGGAGAGTAATGTGATGTGACATAACATTGACGCTGCCATTGTTCCTTTTTGTGTTTTCAAGTTGGCCTATGTAATGAGTACCCAGTCTCTCCTACATACTCTGAGGTCAACATACTGAGCACACATCTAACAGTAAAAAAACACCCAAGGAGATCCACCCAAGCAATTATGCATTCTCTGTTTCTAGACTCATTTAAGCTGTAGAATTCAGATCTCACTTATACCTGCATTGTGTAACCATACACAAAGGGGCTAGTCTCACTAATTCCAGACACCACACATGCAGCTAGAGCATGCCATAAAAGGCCATGCATATGTGCAGTGTGCAGAGTATACAGCAAGATGCAGATTTACTAGTTTACAGGTCAAGGTACAATAGCCAGCTTGGAGGCGGTGCCTCTCTGTGTACAGACTGACATCTACATATCAGTACATGTCATGTGTTCTGTCCCTGAGGACCTCTTATCTATCACCCCGTGACTATGGTTGTGTCTATTTGGTGCAATTGGGAACATCTGCCATAATAGATTTAGGCCTTTGTGTCAAGTAAAGTATAATTACTCATTTCTCAGGGACGTTCTTTGAGATGGATCTGACTGGACCGGAGTGACTGAACTGGCACCTCTGCCAAATGCCAAGTCAGCCGGCTTGAGTGTTCGCCTCTAAACGTCCAGCAATGTCAACATTCCAAAAATCTATTCCAAAAATGATAGACAACAGCCTGGAACACCTCTTTTTGATGACATGTCTTCACAAGCACTTCTGGCTGAAGAGAAAGCAGGAGGTACAGGTACATGTGGTGTATGGCGTGTAGGTCAAGGTGCGTTCTCGTTGAGAGGCTGGGCACCATGATGACGGTTACCCACGACTCACGGTATAGAGGCAGCTCTCCACCACAGCGGGCACGGGCACCAGGCCGGGCATGCAGCGGGCGACGAAGCGCTGCAAGACCTGGATGTCACTCTGGTCCGTCTGATTGTCCCTCGCGTCTGGGTCCGTCTCCTTGCCAATGTGGTAGCACACCTGTTGGAGGACGGAGACAAATGCACACCAACACACGATTCAGAGTTCATGCTCAAAAACTCCAACCTGCTTAAGGTGTAAACATACACATCTGCCACATGTATTAACAAGTTTTAGCTCATTTCTCAGTGTTAGCACTACAGTGTCAGTCCTACTGCATTAATACATTTCATTTTGGACCACAATCCATGGAATCGTCAGAGTTCGTCAGAGTTAGATCGTCAGATTTACTTTCCTGAACTATTTAACTTCCATTTGAATGTGAGGGGAAAATAGGAGCAAGTTAATTTAAGCAGAAGGCAATGCATCTCTGAACACTTCAAAGCACTAAACAGTCTTACGCACCACCACACCCTCCCTCTAAGAGTATGATAACAGTCATGTCAGTGGAGGGGGTGTGTTGCACTTGCTTGGTGGCACTAATATGTGGTGCTTTTTAAGAAGCAGCAGGGAGGGAGCGAGGGAGGACAGGAGAGGAGAAAAGGAGATGAGAGGAGAAGAAAAGAGAGGAGGGGAGAGGAGAGGAAAAGAGAAGAAAAGAGGAGAGGAAAAGAGAGGAGATGAGGAGAGAGGAGAGGAAAAGAGGAGAGGAGAGGGAGAGCTTCTGGTAACTGATCCAGGGATAATGACTTAATGTGGCACCACCATCTGTCCCCTCCGCCGCATACATGTTGTGTGCAATTTGTCAGAAAAGTCCCGCTGCCTAACCCACTCACGGAAAAAAACCTGCTATGATCAAATATGCGGGTGCCGAAAAACAAACAGTCAAAGCTGGCCACCAACAAACACAACAACAATGGGGGGAAAAGAAAAAATATTCTTGTGTTTGTCAGAGGTGCACTTAAGAGCTGCACTTAATCTCTGAGTTTGAGTCAGCTAGGAAGAGAGAGAGAGAGAGAGAGCACAAAACGCTTTTTTTCAGGGGTGTAACGCACATGCTGAAAGAAACTCACATGAATCATTCTCTCATTTCGCAAATGGAGCCACAAGGCCCCACCCTCCTGTCAATCACACTGCCACCCTTCTCAGCCAATTAGCCTACCTCACCTTCATCAGGCCCGGGTACTCGTTGGACGAAAGGCCGTAGATGATCTGATCCACCTCCGGGCCGTCCTGCCGGCTGAAGCAAGGGAAGCGATTGTGGACGTCATACGAGCCCGGAACCTTCTCCCGCCAGTAGCACACGTTTATCTTCTCCACCTGTCCAAGAAAATGAGAAGGAGGAGGAGGACAACGAAGCAAACATTTTCCCCAAGGCCCAAGGGCAGATGTTACTTGACGAGATTACACAGTCCTGGGAACTGTAGGCAGGCCTTTCCTCTGTGATTCCTCCAGCTTTGTACAATCAAACAAGAAGCAAAACACAGAAGTAGCCTGCCACGATTGCAGCATTTACAATAAACTTTTAATTGAAGGACCTCAAATACACTACAGTAAGTGCAACTCATACATTTGAGAAGCTAATAAAAGCTACCCAGCTGGATAGAGATTTCCTATTGCTGCATTTAGGATATAGTTTTAATTGAATGAAGACGCATACGGACTGCAAATCATATCTCTGGAAAGGCAATAAAAAGGCTCTGGACGAGAACTCCTCTGCCGTCGCTAAAGTTTCTAATTGAATGAAGACATACACTCCTGCCGCAGATTGTATCTCTGGCAGGGTAATAAAGAGGCCTGTCTTGTGCAGCTTTCAGTGTAATAAGCTAACAGGGTGCCGTCTCTCTTTTCGGGTGGGGTGTGTGTGTGTGGGGGGGCTGGCATGCAAGCTCATCTCCCTCACGCTTCCTTGTGCTCACTCATGCACGACAGCAAAGGAGCCGTGCTGAATAATGCAGTTTCCAATTCCACCTCGCGATTCCTCTGCATAAATAACATCTCATATGGGCCCTTCCGCCCCTCATCAGCTATGTGACCTGAGGAAGATTGTCTCAACCCCCCAAAAAAACAACAGGCTGGAGATTAACTCCAGGGAGACAGAAGAGGAAGAGGGTGGAGGAAGATGGTACATTTCTCTTCCCTTCCTTGGTTCATTTGTTCTTGGTGTGTTATTTTCTTTATGAGTGACGTCTGGTAAATCAGTAGCTTTGCGTTTCCTACTCATTTACAAGTCCTGACAAAAGATTATGGTAATCAAATGTTTTATGTCACTAGGTAGTAGGTACTTAAGTCAACATGACAACAATCTAGGAAGTACACCAGAGGGTCAGAGCTTAATGTAATGAGACATACTGTAGGGCAACTTTTTCAGCAGTTTTACTGGAAAATGTTGCTGACCGATGTTGTTCAGGCCCTTTCCTACTCATGTTTACCCATCCCAGACAAATGTATCTGAAGAATGTAAATCAACAGGAAGCAACTTGTGATCACCCAATCAGAACATAAGAACCTGTTATGTTATTGTTAAGCAATATTGCTTAACAACATCATCCTTTTTTCTAGTATGTCTGTACTATATACATGATGTCACAGAATCAGAGATCTGGAATGTGTCTATGATCTAGCCTAAGAGAACCCAAATTTGAATTTGCTCTGCAGGTCAGTCTGGCAAGGAGGCCATTGACACCCATTTCCAATTTTCCAAAAACACAGGAACCAATCACAATTGCTATCAGATATGGTGCGGGCTTTTTATGATGATGACAAATAGCCTCTGAAATAGAGCATTCAACACAACCAATGGCTGCGCTGATAGTGACAGGGTTAAACATAAATGGATGTGAATTTTCTTTGGAATTGAGTAAACAACTGCATTTAAAGCCTTTGTTTACAAGAAATATTTGATTGCTGCACTTCTGAAATGAGTTTAATGCAATGAAAGGCTTGGAAGAGGGACGCACACCCAAGTCGAGGTGCCAGTCAGGGGGTTTATCAAATTAAAGAATATACTGTAGAGTAGCTGCACACTCTGATCTCTTTTTGTATATTTGTTTCACCAACGTTTTGGCACAGCCTTTATCAAGGTTTAAGGCCTTGTGCCGAAATGTTGGTTAAATAAATATACAAAAAGATATCAGAGTGTGCAACTACTTTATATTTTTTATAGTGCTATCAGTTAAACGCGTTATTAACGGCATTAACCTATTTTAACGGCGTCAATATTTTTAACGCGAGATTAATGTTATTTTTGGTTAAACAAACTTTGTTTAGTTTTTTCACATGCTGTTGCAACAACTACATTAGTAACGTTAGAACAACTACAACACCGGATTTAGCTAGACCGGAAACTAAACAATACGCTCTGACAAATGGAATGGAACGTTGTATATGCTGCACGTACACGCCCCCTTTTAGGGAAAAGATGACTGATATAATGGAAAACCTATGCTGCATCGAAGTGGGGAGCAAAAAGGGCTTATACTTACTAAATCTTGAAACAAACGTGAATAAAAGGCTAATAAGGTTGGTGTAAGAGTTATCTGTGTGTTTATGGGATTAATGTGACCATGTTCCTATGGTTTGCTCTTTCTAGTTTACAGGAGTGTCACGAATGTATCGATAGGCACAGTCAAACTGCCCGTGGCTGACTATAACTAAGTTCAGCAAGCTTAACTTTACATGTCATAACATCAACTAAACATAAGTCCCTAAACATAAACATAAGTAACTAAACATAAATTGCACACCAGCATCCCACATTCATTCTATCACTTGTAATATGAACGTAGCCTATTTCCTACAACTACAGTAGGTGAGATAATTGGCTATGTTATACTGAAGTTCCACAGTTAGCTAGCTAGCAAGCTAACCGTTTTGCATGAGATATTATGGTAAGTGTACATGCTAAATTTGTTCTCAACATGGGGTATTGCAAACGAATTAGGTTGATAATGTACATAGTTTCGACATGAGTAAGTTACATAAACATAATTCTTCATAACTGCCGTGTTAGTAAAATGATTGAATGTCCTGTGAATTAAAAATAAATGTAACGTCAACGTGTGATTACTAGCCGTCTTTCCCATTGGAATCAATAATAATGTTAACTTGTTTTCCTCTAAAATGGGGCGTGATGCAGATTAAATGTATCTTTATGATGATGTGCCGTTAGTAGGCTACGTAAAGGCATGCTGCACACACTTGTTTGGGCTTATGAGCCAGCCAAAGAGTAGTAGCCTAGGCTGACGCATTAAATGTGTGCCGTCAAAGATTCTTTCACCGTCACTTGTTCTGTTATCAACATTCCTCTTTGGCTGCTACTATTTGCGATGCACTCTGCTTTCGACATTCATTTACATTAGATTCCATTCTTTTCAATACAACTCCGCACACCAGCATCGCACTTTGGCGCCGTGTAAATCACGATTCAGTTATATTTGGTCGACGCTGCTCCATAAAATCCATTGTTCATCCAGTGTTTTCTGTTAAAAACTTCGGCGCTGATGTGTGTGGCAAGTGACAGTGCACCATAGACTGTAGGCCTATAAAATGGCAATGCACTCATGTTGAAAACTTCCTTATTTTCAACTGAACTCAAAGATAATGAATATAGTATGAATATAATATTTTCTGTTTGTTATGCCCTTTATAATGTGTGTAGGCCTACATTTTGTGCACTTCTGCGGTAGCATTTATTTCATTTTTATTATTTATTTTATTTTAATTATTTATTTTATTGTTTATATCAGCTAAATTTCTGAAGAATATTGTGTTGCCTCAGGTCTGCTGCACATCTTTTGAAATTTTATTTCAAATCAAATAGACCTACGTCTTTGCTTTCATTTGAATCCCAATCAAGATACACAATAATTGCTTTATTGTTAATATGGACTCCTGGAAAGTTCAGAAATGCAAAATAATAGAATTTTAACCATATGATAAAATATGTGATTAATCGTGATTATATAACTATAGGAATTCAGCGATTAATCGCGATTAAAAAATGTAATTGTTTGACAGCACTTTTTTAGTAAGAGCTTAATGCACCAATTTTAAGTTTAATTTCAATGCTGGTTACGCCCGTGGAAGTCGTAAGTTAATGAAGCCTTTCCAGACCCACTCTCAGGGTTCTATCATGATGGTCTAAAGCGCAGTCTAAAGTCTGTAATCATCACGACGCAAAGCTTATTACTATTGTAGACTCAAGTTTTTCACCATGCCCGTCTCGTTTTTTGAGCAACATGCCAAGGGGTGTGGCAATTACCAACCTAAGGAGGGGTCTGGCGCATGATCTAAAAATCGCTATCATACACTACCTAAAACGCATTACGCCACTGACCAAGAGAAACCTGGTCAGAAATCCATGGCGAGTTGTTTATATGTTATTTTAAGGGCGCATTATCAACAGTGATATGGGCGGGTGCACAACGCACCCGGCTTCTCTCATCCATGAACGTGCACATGCAACACATTACAAATTACACGATTACAATGGGAAATATAATTAGGCAAATATGAAGCACAACTGAAGACGCACTGTCACAAGATGTAAGCAGCAACTCGTATGCAGGATAAATGTGTTTTATTCAGTGATTCGAACATTATTGAGGGAAGTGTTGACTTAGGAATGCTTTGTTGCGCCATCCGCCCAACGCTTGATAACGAAAACACTCCCAACGTGAACTGGACATCCCACTAAATTTAACTAAGCTTTTCGCCAGTGACCATGCGTTTTAGACTACGATATTAGGGCCCTCAATCTCAATTTAGAATTGAGAAGAGGTCTGGTGTTAACCAGGCTATGTATGATCGGGAATGTGCTTTGATATTTCAGTATGTGCGTGTGTGTGTGTGTGTGTGTGTGTGAAGTGAGTCTAACTGAGAGAGTGTGAGGCCATGTGTTGTGGAAGTTGTGTTCTGGCTGTACCTTCAGAGGCAGGGCCATTCCGGTGTGGGAGAGCAGCGTGTTAGTCCACGGTCCTGCTGTTATCACCAGACTCTTGGCCTGATATGCCCCGGAGGCTGTTGTCACCGTGACCACCGGGCCTGGCTTGATGCCAGTTACTTTTTCCCCATCTTTAATCACCCCACCATGTGACTGAAACAGCCTCTGATAAAGGAAGCACAGATACATGTAAAATAATGAGACAAACAGGTATAAGAAAGCCCTGAGATATATAAGATAGGAATCTAAACAAAGATTACATCATCACTCATTAACGCAATGTCCATTTTGAGAATGGAGCTGTATCCACCCACTCTTTCTCTTTTTTTCTCTCTCTCTCACACACACACATACACACAGTTAGAACAAGGACAAGTTGGTTGAGGAAAAGTTAGGCCAAGGGCCCTGCACTTACAGGGACCCCCCATAAAACAGGATTAATGGAAAAATGCACACGCAACTCAGGGCCAGAGAGCACCATAGAACAGCACAGGCTGGGGTGTCTGATCAACCCACTGATCGGTCTTGAGGAGGAGGGTGTATGATGTTGAAACACACGGTGATACCAGGAACATCACTGATGATGAGTCCAGAATTGAGCCATCAGCTGCGTATACACCCAGCTTCTAGAATATTATAACATTTCTAACAGCACCCCCGAACATACACACGCACACACACATATTCTAGCATTCATCCATATGTCCCACAATGAGGCATTACATGAAACATCCTCTCAGAAATGCTCACTGGCTTGAACTTACTAAACCACCTAACAACTCATTATTAACTGCTATAATAACCCGAGAGGAATTGAGGTCAGAAATGGCGGAGCAGTCATTACTGTGTGTTATTTTTATATCAGATGCCTGTTTCTCCTAAAGAGAAAAAGGAGTAAAAAGGACAAATCAATGCACAAAACACCACTGAACTCAAAAGATCTCTAACTCAAATAAAATACTCAGACAGGCATAGGGCCAATTATCTGTCCCTGATAATATCAAACCCCCTGAAAAAAATGAAAAAACCTGATTTATGTAAGATGCGTACGAACTAGCTACGTTTATTAAATCCCTTTTTGAACAACCCCACTGTTCTGAAATAATACCATTATTCAACAACAGTTATCATTCAACATCAGACATCAGTCTCCAAATACACCACATGCAACAATCCTCTCACAATACAAAAAGTTTTGAAATAATTTGTACATGTCCTGACTCTGTTAGGGGCCCTCTAGGGAAGCACATTTTCATTATTTTCTTCCAATCCACTGAAGAGCCAGGTCAGTCATGGATAATTGTGTGGTAACTAAATAACAATAATAATAGGGAGGAGACAATTCTTCAGGACACTGTTATGAATCTTTTATACATAACTATTAATAATACACATTAAAGGTACACTAAGCGATGCCACGCGTTTTTTAGGCTGAAACATTTTATGCCACTTACTACAAACATCACTTAACCAACCGCTAGCTGTCTGTGTCCTAAATACAATGTAAAAAAACGCAATCTCTGTGGACAGCCCAGGCTCCAAAAACGGCAACAAAAACAACCAGGGCAAACCTAGCCCATAAAAACATAACAAACTGTTCCAGCAAATCACAGACGAGATGCGCGTTTAGGACAGTTTCAATTGCACGAGAGCAGCACGGGAGGGAGGGGGAGAAAGTAGCGAGCTAGCTCTCTGTTTTGTTTGAATGTCAACAGAAGTGACGTTACCCAGCATCGATTAGAGCACCTTTAATCAGAGAATTAATACACGTCTATGTCCACAAGTGTGTGTGTCTGTGTGTGTGTGTGTGTATGCCTCTGAGACAGTGGAGAAGACCAGGCCAGAATTTTTTTACAAAATACTTAAAATATCACGAAAAGGGTAACATCAATATTTAACTCATAATTATATTTCAAAGACTTCATTGGCTAAATGACTTCAATCGATGCAGCAATCAACTTGCCACATTAGGCTACCTGTATGATAAAAGGATGAGATGGAGACGGTAGAGAAGCTGTACGGTTGAGCAATTCATGGATTGCACGCTCATCCCTGGAAGCGATCTGCACATCATCTGTGTACCCTTGGACTGGATGTGGTGAGCGTAACCCTTCAGGCGCGCACTGCTCTAACCATTTCAGCCAATTGGTGATGGCCAGGATGAAGTTTACTGCACTCCAAGGGCATCCTGTTTTAATGTCAATTTGTAGCGGGATTGGGAAAGTCCAGGAAAACAGAATAAAACTGGCTTGAGTCATGCTTAAAATCGTCAATTTCTGTCTTTAAGCAGAAAACATCCCCTGACCGATGACGTAGGCCTTTTGACTGGGGGAGAGTATTTTGTGTTCTATAAGCCAGGGTAGAATACGGGCAAATGCATTTCATAAAAACTTTATAAACTGTTGGTAGCAGTCCCTCCATGTAGATGGGTCATCGGGGGTGTTACAGTATCTTCTGGGGGGATTCTATGTATTACTAAATGTACTAAATGTGAAATAGTTCACATATAGTACATTTAGTAGGCACACGTTAAAGATTTGCGTGAGCATTGGGCATGACACTTGTTATGTGGCTTTTAAAGTCTCGTAAGTTACTCCATCGGAGCCACTCGCTTTGTTGTTGGGTAGGAAAGTGATGACTTTTTCTACCTCTGTCTTTGTGAAGGCCTGCATTTGTGGATCGCAGTCTGCGGAGTTAAGAGTGAGTGAATGTTGCACTATTGTTTAGGATGATGTCAATTGCTTTTGATCACCTTTGTTGCCATAAGTAAGAAAGTTTATTTCTTCTTCTTCTTTTAGACTTCTGCCAACTTTCAAACCGCAATAATCCACATTGCAGTCAGGAGCTTGATCGCTTCCAACTTTTACTTCTCTGTGTTTTCGCCGGCAGTCACGGCGGGTGCGGGTGCGTTAGAGTGGTGTGGCAGCGTTTGCTCCTGCTGCCATGTTGCGCATGGGCACACACACACACGCACGCACACCGACACCGGGGACCTGTTACCCATCCAACTAGTTAGTATTAACAGAGATAAGAATATTACAAAACCCCTTAACCTTCTCCTGACCTAAGCCATGTTTGTGTTGATGTCTCCCCTGGGGTCAGCACCATCAGATACCTTAGAACAAACACACTTCTCACTATCTTGAGATTCCCACAGAGGGAGGCCTTTCAGAAAACACAGGAGGTACAGTATCTCAATATACTTAGTCTGACCATATTCTCACTCTCAGGACATATTACAGGTTCCATTAAAACCTTAATTCATTCAGAAACGTATCATTCTGTTATACAGTATCTATTATATAACATGTATACCACACATGCTTATATGTACTTGCTGTGCTGTTTCATTGTGTAAGTTTATCTACCTAATATCAGTACTTCCAGTAAACCCCTCAAAAGTTACCTGAAAACTTATTTAACGTATTTATCTAACGTAACTGGGAGTCCCCCAGTCGCGTGTCTGGAAAGTGTTTTATGTCACTTTAGATAAAAGCCTTTGCTAAATCTCACTTACCTGTAACTAACGCACCTAGCGTTGTTCAAGGAATTGACCTGTAACATTACAGATGTGAACTGCACGTACTGATGTGCTATAACGGACTGTGAGTTGTGACCCTCACCTGAAGGGAGGCGAGGGCTTTGTCGGCGTACAGCACCCCTGCACTGGTGTCCACCAGCGCGTTCTCTCCACTGACCAGGTTGAAGTTGGGGATGTGCTGGTTGAACTCTTCCCTCTTCAGCATCACAGTGGGAACTTTGTTCCGTTGCAGCACGTCCTTGACGGCCGAGTAGTACTGACCGTCCTCGGGGCCCATGACCAGGAGGCCTGTGCATCTGCAGGAGGGGGGGGCACATTCAAATTAAATCTAGCCATTGCACAAGCTTCCATGTGACCTTTCCCATTGTATTTTTTGTTTGTTTTGGTTTGATTTAAGCCAGGGACAAGACTGTGGGGGCAGATGCATAGATTGGCCTGTAAAGGGCAAGCTTAAAATCAGCTCCAGGCCCCGCAAGCCAGGCAGCCATGTTCCATAAATCAGAGCGGTGGCCTGGTGGTACGGCCGGCGCGGTGCGGAGCAGAGGGGGCCGGCGTGAAGCGGAGCTGGTGTGTGAAGTTATCGGTCCCCTGGTTGAAAAGTTCTGAAACACAGGCGGTATTTCAGCGGGGCCCTGTGATGGATGGCTGTGCTGGCCCTGTGTGAACAGTGTTTTCTGAGGGCTGCGCCGCCATCTGCCACAAGCCTTGATGCATGGGCACCACCAGCTAAAGGGCCCCAACTATTTATCAGGGAATTTTATGACTGTGTTTCCAACTGTGTGTGTGTGTGTGTGTGTTTGTGTGTGTGTGGTGTGTCTGTGCGTGTGTATGTGTGTATACATATGTATGACTTGGTTGATGATGAAACAGTCAGAGAGCAAGGGTATTAATATAATGCATTGTGTAGCAGTGGCCATGTTACCCTGTGGGATGAGTGGCATGTGTGTGTGTGTGTGTGTGTGTGTGTGTGTGTGTTTCTCTGGACAGATTCCTCCTGCTGTGGGATTGGGTGGTTATCGGCCACACCAGCCCTAGGGGATGATTCTCCAGGGAGGTGACGACCAGGGAGCTACTATGATATGAGGTGAAGCATTGCTGAAAGTGATTCACACACATCTTTCTCTCAGAGTTTGTGCTCCACAAAAACTCAAGGACACAGCTGGCCCTGGACTGAGGACCAATCACTCACCAAGCAGAGGTGGGAGCAAGAGAGAGAGAGAGAATGAGAGAGAGAGAGAGAGAAAGAGATAGTGAGAGAGAAAATGCATGAAATGGACACGAGGGAAAAAAGTGGAAAAAAGACAATGGTGACTGTGATGTATCCAACTGGTTTAACAATTCCCTGATATGGTTTGTTTCCCAATGTGAATTGTGTCTGCTGTGCATAACTGTTGCTTGCTTGAATTATTTGTCTATTTATTTGCGCTACCACTTCCCATCTGTATTTTTTCATCCTAATCAATACAACCTCCTCAAGATTCTCCTCTAAAGACTTATGTTAAGAATCAGTCTCTTTTTGCAGCACAATCAAGTTAGAAACCCAATGCAATAACAACACCAAATTCCGACCCCAGTACTGGCTTTGCGTTAGTCTGATCCAGCCTTTGTATTTACACTCACATACCTCATAGCTCAAATAATAAGCCGAGGTGTTTACTGAAGTGAAAAATTCCCTGAATTACATTCAGTGGCAGAGTAAAATCTGGCAGACACACCAACATAAACACAAAAGTATAGCTGAAGATATTCCATTTGGCAGAAGACATTTAATTAATTGCAGTTGTATTTTGGGGCAGCCTGATATTATATTTGATCTGCTTTCATAAAAGTTCAGTGGGATGTTGTATTACATTAATAAAACCTTGTCTGAGGTTCCTTCTTGCACTTTTATGAGAGTAATTCGGGGCACTTCTTGACTTAAATGAAAATATGTCTAACGTAATATTATTATATTGTCTTTGTGGCAGGATAACCGATGGCGGAGTCAGGGAAGATGCAAGTTTTCTAAAAAGTCTTTTGTTTATTTTTTTTTCTTTTTCCAAAAATATTTTTGCAAATATTTACAGTGTCAAGGTGCGCAAAAAATGCAAAACAAAAACTGTTCAAAAAGAAAATAAATAGGCATCAAGTTGCCAGGCTATGTCTCCAAAGACCCTGCACACTTAACCAGTCCACCATTCTCAAAAACAGCTCTCTCTCTGCACAGCCTCTTGCGACTGAGGCCATGGGGCCTAATACAGCCTAGCTGTAGCCCCTCCCACTAGATTGCAACATTGCTAACAAAAATCAATTAACCAAATAATCACACAATAATAACCAAATAATAAACCAAACAAGCAAACAGCAAATATAGAAATACATACAAAATGTTCCCACCACCAATCACCCGCGAAACCCCTCTACTTCAACCTAGTGGAACATTCCCTCAGCTTCCCCACGTTATACAAGGAAGTTGAACCGGAGTTCGGGACGGTGGTGAGTTAACTGTGTACAGAGTTGTAATTACGTAATTAAGTTTTAACTAAATAAATGAGAAGTTTGATAGCCAGTGTGGGTTTTTTCATTACTTGCTAGATGGGAGATGGAAATGACAATGTATATAGTTTGAGTAATATAAGAATGGAGTCATGCACAAACATTTGCTACTTAAGAATGCCGGTAGGCCTTTCCCTGCACCTTAAACAACAACGCATGCTAGCTGGCATTTATGGCAAACGGTGGTAAATGACATTGTGAATAGTGAACCAGGAATACAACAGAGCAAACGGTAATGACAGTGATATGACACGGCGAACAGCGGCAGGACAGTTTGAATGTTAGCGCCGGCGTATGGCTGGCTGCACGCTGTATTCAGTGAACCAGAGGAAGCATCGGACCTACCTGTATAGTTGCACACCTGCATCTCTCTCCAGCTCGGCCCACAGTTTGTAAGACTCCTCCATCATCCGGAGGTAGAAGTCCTGCTGATAGGCCTTCCTGATAATTCGCGTCTGGCCATGGGAACTTCCACGAGAGTGAGGCAGGAAAAACTTAAAGAGCAGGGAGAAATGACTCTTCCACTTCCATTTCATGCATAGTGTTCACTATGACATCCTATATAAATTCAACACAATTATGCAACAATATGTCTTTTTCTCATCATTGTGTAGTGATAGAGCAGAGAGCAGAGTCACAATTTCTAACTCTCAGAAGAAGTACTTATTAGTGGGCTTGATCAAGCACTGCATTGGTCTAAAATGCATGGTCACTAGTCTTAAGCTTATCAAAAGCTTATTTCGTTATCAAACATCGGGCAGATGGCGCAACAAGGCATTCTTATGTTTCTTAATCAGTCATGGGTGTGTTTTGGGCCTAACATCATTTAAACCAATGACAATGACATCTGTAATTCCCTTTAACAGCAAGCGCAACTTCAAACAGCGCACTGGTATTTTGATAGTCAGTGGCGCATCTGAAGGAATCTGCTTGCACGCAAGACCGTATGGAACAGTTATTCCTCTAAACCATGCTACTAAAATCTAGTATAGCCTACACACATTTACACTCACAGCAAGTGTTCATGTGCTTTGCCGTCGGAATGTGTGACAAACACGGATGCCACAACAAAGGTTAAAACACACACTCACTAATCCTAAATAAACAACTGTATTTGCTTAAAATATAGTGTAAGACGCTTGTGAAAGAAAGATATGCAGCTTTCAAGTGACAAAAACTGCAAATTCCCAAGTTCACATTAAAACTGTTGGACATGAAAGGCCACATGGACTACAAACGAACTACAACATGACGACTACAGTGATGACGAGCCCCTAACTGGGCAATTCTGTTAGCAAAATCTAGCCCCAGTTTCCGACCTCTGACTCACACATTACGTGATGTGAATGACGCGGAATGATGATGTTTTCACTGGGGAAAAAGTTTTTTCCGAAGCCTATGAACACTAGGTGAGTAAACGTAGCGTGCCTATGAGGCTTTGCAGTAGGATTGCCCAATGGTCAATCTATTGCTTCAATTTGTGTTTTATGTGACGTGCCAATGCTGGGTTCATGCCGTTTTACGCAAGATTAAAATGTTTATTGACTGCGTAATTTGGTCAATCTATTGTCTCTCAATTGTGTTTAATGGGGCAGCCGTGGCCTACTGGTTAGCACTTCGGACTTGTGACCAGATGGTTGCCGGTTCGAACCCTAACCAGTAGAAAGCGCAGCAGAAGTGCCCTTGAGCAAGGCACCCTCACTGCTCCCCGAGCGCCGCTGTTGTTGCAGGCAGCTCACTGCGCCGGGATTAGTGTGTGCTTCACCTCACTGTGTGTTCACTGTGTGCTGAGTGTGTTTCACTAATTCACGGATTGGGATAAATGCAGAGACCAAATTTCCCGCAAGGGATCAAAAGAGTATATATACTTATACTATACTTAATGTGACGTGCTGAAGCTACATTCATGCATTGTTTTACTCCGGTTGAAAATGTTTCTGTGTAATTTGTCAGCTGTGATCAAATGCGTTCAGTAAATTCCACTTTTATGTCATAAATATAACATGCCTATGATTCATAGTGTATCTAATCTAGGCCTCTCTTATGTTCAATCAAATTCGCTTTGCCCACCCGTTTCTTTCTTCTGTGCTCACCCATTTGAATATTTCTATATGCCACTGTTTTAGATCCCAAGGCAAATTGACCAAGAAGAGCCAAACGTCTTTGTCTACTGTGTTTAACCTTCTAACACTGTTCCGGTGAATGATTTACTCATTCCCTGTACCATAAATATGGCATTTTTCATCAGATTGCCTCAAGATCTTATGATCTTCACAAAAGGCTTTTGAACACATAGAATTTATTTTGAGTGATTTATTCAACGTAGAAACACTTTTTTTGTTTAAGGTCAAAAATGACCGCCATAGGAAATTAATGGGAAAGAGTATACATTTCATCCAGGAGATACACACACAGAAGCACACACCCACACAAACAGACACACATATAGTACACACACATGTACACCCACTCACAAACACACACACACACTCAGTACATGTTGTCAGTTCATGTTGTCATGTTGCCACTTGTGCATGTGTACCACCAATGTTCGCACACACAGGCATGCATGCACACACAGAAACACACACACACACACACACACACAAACAGACACATACTGTACACACACATGTACACACACACACAGTTCATGTTGTCATGTTGCCACATGTGCAGGAAAACCACCAATGTTTGCACACACATTTTTCACACATGGAAACACTCACACCCACACAGACACACACACACACTCTATCTTTCTCTTTCTCTCTCTCTCACACACACACACACACACACAGTTCATGTTGTCATGTTGCCACTGTGCATGTGAACCACAGTGTCCGCACACATTCACGCACATACAGAAACACACACACCCACACACACAAACACACGTGATGTAGATGTTAATGTTCTAATAAGGGTCTGTTTACAATAATGTTCTATTAAATTATACTTTTTGTCATGGTATTGGTATTTAAGAGCAGTTAAAACTGTTCGGTCAAATTTAACCGCGAACAGTAAATTAAGGGGGGTAGCAATGAACAGTGTTTAAAGGTTAAGAAGATCATTGAGTCTTTCATCTGAACTGCTCCCTGCTTCTCTTCAATTTTGCTTCCAAATCACTTTTTATTGTCCAAAGACGCAATCGCAAGAATTCGACATTCTAAGCATCGACATATGCACTATAATGCAAAGCAACTTCACTTGCATTTATAGGTTAGGCTACTAAAAATGTGCGCAGCAGCTAACCAAAGTGCAGTCGGTTCTCCCGCCATGGTTTTGAAAATTATGAATGAGAGTATCTGAATTCATGTCAATTCCTGATGATTCATAGCATATAAAGGAATGAAGTAATGCATAAATCATGAATTAATTCATGCATGAATTCATGATAATTCATGTACCTTTAACATAAAGTGTTACCCATATTTATTCATAAAGTTTGTGTTAGTAAAATGATTGAATGTCCTGTGAATTAATAACTAGATGAATAACTTTATAACTAGTTCAAGTTCAAGTTACTTTATTTGTACCCAGAGGTAGATTTTGTTTGCAGTATAGAGTGCTTCAAGAAAATTTGCCAGAACAGGAGCACAGAGGATGCCATCTTTACGGCAATTCACTCCGCCCTGTCCCTCCTTGACAATAGCAACACCTATGTGAGAATGCTGTTCATTGACTTCAGTTTAGCATTCAACACCATTATCCCCTCCAAACTGATCACCAAACTCAGTGAACTGGGCATCAATACCTCCCTCTGAACTTCGAAGTTGCAGCCATCTTGAATTTGCTACTACTGGAAGAAACTGGAATCCATGCATTTCCACTGAATTATTTTTGGAATCTGATCCCTTATCATACCTGTTAATTCTTACTCGTTGCTCGACTTATCGTGACTAAATTCAAGATGGCTGCAAACGCTAAACTTCGTGAAGATACTGTCTGTATAAATCGTCTTGTAAGTAAACTACCGGTGCTTTTTCAAAGTTCTCAATGTCTCGTTTTAAATGTCAGGGCCCTCGGAAGTCTACCAATGAAGTGTGGAGATACATTGAGCCTCGTAAATGGGTGTAAAACAGTGATTTATTTGCATGGCTAGCCCGATGCCGAAGCACCACTATTGAAAAAGCTGTTGGTAGCATTGGCTAACTAGCGCCAGATTTTGGAGTGCAGGGGACAAGCCGAGATGGGCTATGAGACATACGTTCACACTCGGTATCATGTTTCAATACACTTTAGGTCAATATCACACCGGAATTCTCCTTTAAGCCACTAACTGTGGATGTGAATCTATGGTTATTACAGAAGTCAATCATTAACTGTTTCACTTTATTATGTCTAGGCTTAGGCTATAGCCTGTCCTAAGTCATATAAGATATGTGGTTATGTCTTTTGAACTGGGACCACATTTCAACCCTCTTTCCCAAAACGGTAGTTACTTTAGTATGGTTTCCATGGCCTATCATGCTGAAGAGAACATTTCTTCATGGTCACTCAAGTCTGCCAAGGTCAGGGGCGCCTGCAGGAAATAATGTTATTGTACGCACACCCATCGTTTGCTGCCTCCCTTCTTTCTTTTTTCGTTGTTTACAAAAACGTTTTATATCCAAGATGGCATTGAAGTCTTGAGTTAGTGAATTAGCTGGTAACGCTGCGTGCGTGCGCTGTCATTCTCTCTCCTGCTCAAACAAAAGGTGTGTTTGTATAGCTCTGCATTACGTTGATTTTGATAAGGTTTACTTTACAGAAAAATTTAAATAGCCTACTGTCATGCAGTTAATGGGATATTGTGCAGAGCTGGGAAATTATGGTACTGTAGGCCAACTTGGTGTGACTGTGAGCAGGGGCGATTCTAGACCTAGAGCTTTGCTGGGGCACAGGCCCCCAACTCCCAATACATAAAAATAAAAAAAAATGTGCGCGCAATATGAAATAAATGGCTAGCCTACAGGTAGGCTACAAGGCAAGCCAGGATGACTATAGGACCCTTGCCTGGGAGGGAAGTATATCTCAATTTTGACTAAAAAATAAGCTTTCCCTTGTGTTAGTAGGAAAGCCTATTAAATTCATGCAGTGAGTATAGGCCTACTTATGCCTATGTGTTTGGATGTTGCTGGATAGTGGTTCTTACAACAATTGAGGGAGAGAGTGCTGGTCCTACAGTATGACAGTGACAATAATTGCGCACACATTTATTTATTTTTTATTTTTATGTATTGGGAGTTGGGGGCCTGTGCCCCAGCAAAGCTCTAGAATCGCCCCTGATTGTGAGTAGGCCTAGGCTACACACATAGAGGAAATTCTCTCACTCGTTGTTCAGCCTATGGTACGCACAGTGCTTAGGCTACGGCTATACACCAGCATGTGCGCCTGCAAGGTAGCCTACCATCTTACGTTGAGATGCTTACACTGCACAGTAAAATACATCTGAGCCAGACCATAATTTGCAGAAACAAAAAGCTGCAGCAATCAGCTTAAGTAGCCTATTACTGTAGCCCATCATGAAAATTGCGGACTACTATACATGTCAGTAGGCCTACAGTGCTGTTGTGAACTTATTGTAGCATCATCATCCACCTGCATGGTTACAATCTAAAGTGCAAAACAGTTTAGACTACAGCACCAGGGGCGTGCAGAGACCTTTGTAGGGGCAGGGGCTCAAATTTATAAAAAAAAGGGCACATGGAACAAAATTTTCAGAAAACGTGTTAACTTTATTTAAAACTTGTCTTTAGTGGGCTTCTTTGCACTGCAGAATATAATATCATGTTTTATAGAACATAATGCATACGAAAGCTAGAAAAGATACACACAATTTGAATGGTGTAAACTGGAACTTAGGTTTTACATTCCCTAGCCTATAAAGCTTTAATCATCTGAACCTGAGCTGGACATTTTTTGTCCATTTAAATTCTAGCATTATGCTATTTCAATGATGATAGTGGGACAGGCTATTATATGGTTTAGCAATTTGCAAAGTAGTCTAATGTACTGATAAACATTTTATACATTTTCATATTTATTCATTATGTATCAAGAAGAATGGGTATAAATAGCAGACAGAGCTGTAACACATTTTTCTCATTTCTCTTGGTTCTGAAAATTCAATAGGAGTGCATGTACTGTAGGCCTACTGTAGCCAGGGCACAGACGGATAGGTCTTTTCAGTTTTCATTAGGCTATTGTCTACACAGAGATCATAGGCTATAAGGCTACATCTTATTGATTAAATTCAAAGCTAATTTGAATAGCCTAGATATCTAGACGCACCCTAGCGGCAGCAAATATGTTATTGCCTAGTCTGGCTTGTCAGGCTATAATTTTAATGTTTATCACAGTGAACTACCACCATTAGCAAGCTGGAGTCTTGCAGATTCACGTGCTGTGCGTGTGGCCACTGAGTGATGACGCGTAATGTAGCCTACTGTAAACCGAGAACGACGTGTGGAGTTGGGTTAGTTAAACAACTACATAGCCTATGTCGTCGGCTTATGACGATTTAGAAAAGGTTTGCCTACTCTGTACATATATATACATATATAGTAACCTAAATAGAATATGTTATGAACGTTCAGCCTTCAGCTTCAACGTTCAGATTTTCGAAGCTGCCAGGTTATTGAAATGGATGGACCATGACATGGTTAAAACGGGTTTGATAGCCTACTTCATTAAACATGAAACAACTTTAAACATTTTATTCTCTCTCTAAGCTGAATACTATTGCATGTTCAGATAGGCTAACTGCCAAGTGACCTTACCGTGCCAGTGTTGCCAGATGCCAGCAAGGTTTTCCAGCCCAAAACCTCGTCAAAAACCGCGAGAATGCACAAAAAACCGCCCAAATTTGCTTTTGCTTGTTTCTCATTTAAACACATTAAAATCATTAACAAGCTTTAAAATGACCCATTTTTCGACTTAGCCTATCCAATTTCAGAAACAATATTCAAATGAACGCAAAAGTAGGCTACACGGACGTCAGACTATTATTCTATAAGCTTATGTTACGGAAAATAATGCAATAGGCTAAACATAGACTATTAATCTGTCTGTTTAGTGTCAATAGACGCTTGGAACTAAAGCATTCAGTAGGCTAGCCTAACATAAAAACATTGAGTGGATATATGAAGAGTGTCGACTCTTTGCAGATGCAGTGCGTTCATAACTGGTGGGCCAACTGTAGGCTACACAAAAAATATTTTCATAGGCCTACCCCAAATGTAGGCTAAAGGCTTGAGTTAAACTTGAGTCTGACACCTGTGATTTAGAACAATTAATTAATAGCCTACCTAGGCGCTATATATTCCCTGACACAGGCAGTTAGGCCTAGAGTTTTCATGAAAATCGCTCTGAATAGGCTATTTAGGACAGTGTCAGTGCGCTCTTTGCAGAAGCAGTGCGTCCATGCATGGCAACTACACGCAAAGAATATTTTCATACGCCAGATATAGGCTAAAGGCAAACTTGAGTTTGACACCTGTAATTTAGAACAATTAGTAGGCCTACCTGACAGGCAGTTAATCCTAGTTTTCATGAAAGTCGCGTTGAACGAACAGGTGTGTCAGTGCGCTCTTTGCAGAAGCAGAACGTTCATGCATGGGCCATCTCTACACAACAAAACATAGGCCTATGGCCCTAGGCCCTTCGTGAAAATCGCTTTGAGCAATTGTTATTAGGCCTAAAAATAATTAAAAAGTTCTAGTAGGCCTAGGCTTTGTCAAACTTCCTCAACAACTGTCGGGCTGGACGGAACGTGGGCCGTAGTCCTATGTCAAGCCATTCGCGCAAGACCTGCGCACATCCATCAACCCTGAAAGAAGGGGTAAGTCCATCCTGTCTCGTAGGTAATCTTTCAGCAGTGTGCACATTCATGAAGAGATTGACTGTAATGACAAAATGCTCTTTGCCCACTTTGGCATATTGACATTGTCAGTCAGCTAGCTAAGTTTGAAAACCCCGCGAGCTGTGTGTTTGAATGGCGGTCTGCGCCAGAGTAGGGGAGAACCGGACTGAAACACTTTTTAATTAAACGTAATTTACAAAGACATCGTAAAACACTGAAAGCTAATATTTTGTCACAAGCAAACTACATCGGTCCTCTGTCAAATACAGTTGCATTTTCAGCTCTGAACAAAACCATTCAGGATTTATTTAAGGAGAAATCGAACATGCGTTTTGTTTCATTCGTCCCTCCAGACCGAGATAAATGAAACGACATGGGGGACGAAAGAAACATACAGCTTAAACTTCCCACAACTTCAATATTTGACAACATCATGAATGGTACTTGAAATATGTGTTAATTTGGATAAATTACTGCTGGGCTTTACTGTCTGCTGTGAATATCTAACAACTAATTGCGGTCATTGTGAAGCGCGCATATCACGGTTATGGAAATACCATGCACTATGCCATTTATATGGCTAGAATGCATGTTTCGATACATAAGGTGACGTGAGCTGAGAGTGTCTGTTGTGAGTTTAGGGGGGCACGTCAGCCAGAGGGTGTGTGAGTGAGTGAGAGACTGCTGCCTGCTGACCAGAGACGGTCGCTGGAAGAAGGGTCTGAAGTGCCTTTGTTTCGGCTACAAAAACCCGCCGAACTGATCCGAAACCAGCCCAATTTTTATACACCCGCCCAAACCCATTTTTGCCCGCAAAATAGATTGCAAAACCGCCCAATCTGGCAACCCTGTACCGTGCTCCCAAACGTCTCCTGCAGCACTGTGCCTGCGTGCACCTTCTGAGAGTTCACTGAATGTATGACGTCACGGATTGGTGTCCGCAAGGCATTTCAATTAACACAGAACATTTTTATTTTTGTAAATTTCTAATTTCACAAACTATTAATGAAACATTTTAGCGAATATTCACGTTGGAATTAGCGGAAATATTACACATGTTAAAAGTAAAAAACGGGTCTTGTCAAAAGGGCACTTAACATCAAAGGGGCAAAAGGGCAGTGTAGAGCCCCTGTAGCCCCCCTTCTCTGCACGTGCCTGTACAGCACAAATATCTCCATCAATATAAATACACAGCTGTTATCGTTTAATTTATTCTCAAAGTGTTCCAGATTGATGCCTGTAAACTTTAAAATATAGCCTACAAAACTTTTTTTCCGGGTGAGTATGCATCCTGTCCAGACCCGTGCCCCGGTGCAGTTTAACCATAGACATAATGAGTTTAACAACCTACTTGTTTGGAATATTGCATAATTTCATTGATGGCTACGACTGGTGCCCAAACTTTCTGTGCGCGCTACCTGGGTAATATGATGACACCAACCTGTTCGAGAAGAAGCGTTTTCTTGTTATTCTTCGCGTGGTAGTACGCTGTACAAGACCCCTGGATCCCTGCTCCAATCACAATGCAATCGTATATTTGCGAAGACATTTTTTAACAACCCCGCGACAATCACACACTGGCAGACTTTCGAAACAATTTCAAATCCATATATAAATCACACTTTGTTCTTGTAGTAGCGTAGCAGAACACAGAGATCACCCCTCCCGCCAAGAAACTCCACCCTTTTGTACACTGTAAAAATTGGATAGTTCCTTGAAGAAGCATGTTATTCCAAGAACGCAGGGGCTCTTCTGAGAACTCAAACGTGCCTTGATGCTCTTAGAGGTCTCTGCAAGAACCTTAACGATTTTTCAGTATGAAAGGAGGTTCCTCAAAGAACCGAATTTAATCAAGGTTCCTGGAGGATCTCCAGCTGAGAGAGAGTAATTTTCTTGAATTTATCTTTTCCAGGCCTACGTTGCTGTGTAGCCTAGGCCTAACTGATTCAAAACATAAAAAAGTTAGTTAGTTGAAAAACTAGCCGAGCATAGGCTAGGCCTAGGCTACTGCCTATGCCAAAATAGCAGGCAAGTTAGGCAACATGGTCGGATAACTCGGCACACAGGTGTTGCTCGAGGCGATGACGCGCGTGTGGAATCTTCTTTAAAAATGGCAACAGAATTTGACAGTTGAGTCCAAAGATTCTAGAACAGAGCTCTGTTCTAGAATCTTTGGTTGAGTCAACGTAACTACAGGAGGTGAGTGCAACATTTTGACAGCCCAATCTCAAGCTTTTTTAATGTTGACGTTTGTCAGAAACAATACCTTAAATTATACATATCCTACATATTAAATGGAAACGAGACGTTTTAACCATAACCTCATTATAGGCTATAACATACAACTAAAGGTTAGGTCAACGTGTCATCGTTAGTGAACGCTAACGTTAACTTTTTGTTTAACGTTAACATAACGTTAGAGCTCAGAACTAGCCTTATTTAGCCTACCGTTAGTTTGTTAAGTTATAAGATAGCATTATGCCTGGGCTTGTATGCTATGCTTAAACTGAATGTTAGCCAAATATTCTGTCTCTTTTACTCCTTCAGCACAGACTTTTCATCTTCCCCTGTTTCCAACTCTCCTGAAATGAAAGCTAGCTGCTAACGTTAATGGAGGAAGTCCTGACGTTCATACTGCTGCACACAGATCATACAGGTCCTATTTGATTAAATTTCTATGTATGGTAAGTGTATAGCATGAGACACAGCTTTACTTAGTGTTCTTCATTTGCATTCATGCAAAACAACAACCAGTCATTTAAAATATAACGTTAGGCTACTCCATCTCTATGTTTAATTTCAAAGGTATCCAGTGTCATGACATTTGTGCTGCTGCTCTAAGCACCCTTTCCTCCGGGATCGCACAGGACCAGGATATGCATGTAAGTAGATTATTAAAGTCATAAACATACAGGTAGGCCTACTGGCTGTAGTGAGGGTCCTTTTTTAGCGCACCTAACAAATAGGGATAATGGGATGGGATATTCCTGTCAGGTGTATTCAGGCTGTTGTAGTCTGCTCACTTACAGATGCAATTGAATCATGTATGCCTACTATGACACTCTTCCCTTCTGTTGGTATGTTGCTTAGGTGGCAGCCGGTTAGCGCTTCGGACTTGCAACCGTAGGGTTGCCGGTTCAAACCCCGACCAGTAGGAACGGCTGAAGTGCCCTTGAGCAAGGCACCTAACCCCTCACTGCTGTTGTTGCAGGCAGCTCACTGCGCCGGGATTAGTGTGTGCTTCACCTCACTGTGTATTCACTGTGTGCTGAGTGTGTTTCACTAATTCACGGATTGGGATAAATGCTGAGACCAAATTTCCCTCACGGGATCAAAAGAGTATATATACCATAGACTGTAAAAGATATATACTTATACTTATAGACCCTTTCAAGAGAGTTCCATTATCAGCATCATAGTTGGCCCCACAAGACTTCCTTTTTAACATTCCATATGTTATCTTAATGGGGCCCAAATAGAACGTTCAAGCATTGTTTTTGTTTTTATTGTTGAAAGGGTCTATACTTAACACCTGTATAAAACAGGCCATTGCATTTGACTTTTCCTTTAATTGGTTTATATAACCTTTCATATTATAGTTGGTTGGGAATGCTAAAAACAAATTCAAGAAGGAGAGAATCCCACCGAGCCTTCCTGAAATTGGATACCATTGAGCAAAGCATGGGAAAAGGCAAAATTCATCACAGGCAAGTCACCTTTTCCTCACAAAGCAAAATGCATCTGTATCTCAAGCAGAAGCTTTCAGAATTACACTTCAGTGTTATCCTTATTGAGGTTTACTTTGATTCCAGGACAAAACTCAATCCAATGTGAGGGAAACCACACTTTTTTTTTTCTATTCACACAGATACCTGCTACCCAGGATGCAAACACTGTAGTTCAGGTATGGTGTGTATGTGTGGGGAGCGTACCTATGTTCCCCGGGTCCTATGTTCCCCGCTTTGTATGGGACCGGGGAACATAGGACCCTTTTTTAAAACCCTAACCCCGAGCGGGGAACATAGGGATGACCCCGTATGTGTGTGCGTGTGCGTGCGTGTGCATATATGTTCACTGATGATCTTTTTACACTGACTGAGTACACTACTGAGGTTGTAGATGTTCTCGGTGATGAAAGCGTATCCAAATCCAATGTAAGTTTTCAGATGATGATTAAACATCATATTACTACTTATTACATTTCTTTAACCAAATTGACCTTTACTTTAAATTGAATGTAACATTTACAGGACAATGAGACAAAAATGAAGGAGGAGTGTTGAAAAGTAAACCCTGATCTAAATACGATTGAAAACAGAATGAGGAGAACAATCAGTGACAGAGTGGCATTTATTCAACGCCACTCCACACAGGAAATCCTTACCGAATACCCAGCTTTACACCACATTTGAACTGTGAGTTAACATTTGGCATTTAGTTCACTGCAAATTAGGGGTTAACGATTTTGGAAAAAAATCTAATTGCGATTTTTCTCACCAATATTGCGATTGCGATGCGATATGCGATTATTTTTAAGCTCTTTATCTTCTGTCTTATTCAACAAAGACAAGCAATATATTATTCTATAGTATGACCAACACAAAATTAGATAAGTTAAACATAAACTGTTCCTGGAGCCCACTTTCCTGGAGCCCAGGCCTATGTTATGATGGCATTAGGTCATTGAATAAGATTGATGAATGAAATATTTTTTATTTAACTATTTTAATCACATTAGTAGACCTATATTTGTTGAACTTCCAGCCTTGTAAACATTTAATTATTCTGATTCGTTTCTATTTCATGTAGATATGACCTTCTTTCGTTAGTTAGCAAATAGGTCTACATGTAGTGGCACTGACACGGCTTCTCCTTGTCCTGTGCTCTCTATACACGCACGGGCACACACAAACACACACACACACATACCCGCTCCTCTCCTCTGTAGGCTACTTGCACGTGAATCGGAACAAACTACTGTAGATTGTTGTAGCGCAAATAAATGCGGCCGAATGACCGTTCTGCTCGGTGTTAACTAAAGGTTAGCATCATCAACACCGCAGCGCAATACGCATGCATGCAAATTAACTAGTTTGTTCATATCACAACAAAGCCAATCGCGGAGACAAAACTCTTTAAACAGGCAAAGTTATCAGCAGTTAGCAGCATGTATGTAGCCTAGAGCCTTAGCTGGTAAGCTAATGTTAGAACAGCTGGGTTTTTGGTGGTTAGCTGTGTCAACTACTTGTGGATAACATTATACATCAATTCATTTATCGCAAATGTCCCCACTGTCACTGTACTCCAGTAAACAAAGTCCCCAGTGCACAGGTGAATGGCTGCTGTGCAGCCTAAACAGTCGTGGAGTTTTAATCGTCAGCTGGACAAGTAAACGAAGTTACCAACCAGAGTAGCAGCACAGGGGAATTATGAACTAGAACCAGGGACATGGCAGGTTCGAGCAAAAGGTAATGAAGAGGTTTATTTTTAACCAAAGTAGCTCTACTGATCAGACCTTTCTTGACACTGTTAGCTGGTCCTCTTGTTTACGTTTTTTGCTTCTTCAGTGGTCGGTGAGAAGAGTCGGTGGCGCGTCTGCAAGAGCAAGTATAAATGCGTTTTGGTGACGTCACATATTACAAATCGCAGCCTTTGCGGTTTGAAAATCGTGTTTCATCATATCGCGATATTATCGCAAATGCAATAAATCGTTCAGCCCTACTGCAAATTATTTTTCAGATGTTCTTCTGCCAAGCGAACATGTACTTTGTTCTCATTAGGGCTGTAACGATATACGATTCGAACCCGAAATCGCGACATTCATATCCACGATACTGTGTCGCGGTATGAAAAGGCAGAATCGCGACACACCCTTTCTAGTGTTTCACGCACTGCTTTGCAGCTTACGCGGCCGCAAAAGCAACCCACATCTCCCGCTTTACTTATCGGTAGCCTACGTTGTCCAAAAACAAATAAATAAATAATAATTTCATACCTCTCCTTGCTTTCATTGTAGACTATGTGTGCAACTTTACCAAACAGTATAGAAGTAAACCCCCTCTCCTTGCCCCGCTCTCTCTCGCGCTCCCTCCCTCTCACTCTCTCTCTCTCTCCTGCTCAATGAACACTCGCGACTTAAAGGGACACCAGGCAACGTTTTCGTGTTAATTACTCATCTTCGTAAGTCGGTATATGGTTAAATGACTCATTACAGGGCGAATGAAGACTCTCTCGCCCACCCCTACTGCCTGTAGGAAGAATATCCCGCTTGCAAGTTCAGTGTATCGTACCCGGCGACCGAAGCAGTTTCAGTTTCCATCCTGCATCCACAGCACAGAGGGAGGCTAACGAAACGCTAGCGATTGTTGCAAACGTGTGTATAATGGCAGAGCCGGCGAAGAAGCAGCGAAAACCCTTGACGGAAGATGCAAATGCAAAGAAAAGGAAAAGCGCTTCAGACCGAGCGAGGGGGCGTTTCGTAGAGAAAAAGCATCAGGCTTGCCTGGTGTCCCTTTAAATAAAACATTCACAATCGTGAACGCAAGGACGCATAGAAGACGACTAGCTAAATTACTATTAAATCCGCTTAGCATCATTAGCTATCATTGCTGCACATATTTGTTTAAAACTCGTTGAAGCTCGCATTGAAGTTGACTGATCATCTCAATACCAACGTTTCCCAAAAGGGCCTGTCCCAAGGAGAACAAGTATTATCTTGAAACTTAAACACACATGGGGAAACTGAACAGTCCAATCAGTAGACTATGATAGGCTAAGCTAGCCAACTATGCTACTTTGTTTACAACATTTCCAGGCTTCAACCAGACAGCTGAATTAAAGAGTTGTAATAAAAAATAGTAGGCCTAGGCTATAGGCTAATCTGCATAAAGTGTGCTGTCATGAATATCAGCCATTCAGAAAAATATAAAGGATATAAAATAAAAGATATATTATATTGTAATCTTCTGGTGTTCTAAGGGAGACTATTAAAATATTGTTTAATAAAATGTCTAGCCCCCCCAAAAAAAAGAAAAATCGAGATTCATATCGAACCGTGGGTCAAAAATCATGATACAAACCGAATCGTGAGGTTGGTGTATCGTTACAGCCCTAGTTCTCATCTTTTTAAAGGTTTTCTCTGAAATTCAGCACCTGCATAACATTGACCTAAGTACCAGGCCTGTGAGGAGACAACCTACAAATACAAAGGTATTAAGAAGTTTGATTTACACTTCATGTCATTACTGCTATAAAACTGTATGGAATTACAAGTATGTTATTACTGCTAAAAGACTTATCCAGTGTATTGTTCAAATTCAGGACTCGCAGAGCGGCCATATCTGTTTGGGGACAATCTTGACCGGCTCATACGTTGTGGATAAGGTACAGTAAGAGTACCAGTTGAGAGAAAGTGGATTAGAGCATTATGCCCAATATTCCAATATGTGGTTTAATGTTCTGCATTTTTCATTAGTGGGTCACTTTGATACTAAGAGTATGATTCTAGGTAATGACTATGATATCTGTACTTTTCCTGTGTATATCTGTGTGTGACTGTGTTTAGAGATAAGCAGGAATATTATGACTTTGCAGTGTTTCACTGTTCTGCATGGCTGCGTCAGTAGCTATCTGCTCCGGATTGCCAGGCTGCCACTAATCAGGGTCTGATTCAGTGTAGTCCATGTGAGATGGGATGACCAACGCCATCTCCCGTCAGCCTGGAAGGATACTTAAACCCTAACTATTTCCTTGTCTAGTTAGAGCAGCTGATGGATCTTTAGGTGAAGTCATGCTGTCTCTCCCTTGATGCGCATCATTGTAAATAAACTCTGTTCCTGATTTTTCATACTATTGGTCTGACTGGGTCTCTATTAAATCTATGGTATCAAAATTACCATCACAGTCATTTGACACTGTTAGAAACTTCCCCTGCCAATGGGCTTGAATATCACCATTGTAAATACTGTTATTCTGCACTTTTCAGATATCCAAGACACCCACACCTACCCTATGCATGAGAGGCAACCCCTTCGAGGAAGACACCACCATTACACTTTGCATGGACGGACAAGACGTCGTAACACCAGAAGATGTGTCGATGGGCATTGGAGCATTGCTAGCAGTTTATTTAATTTTTAATATGGAATACCTGTCATTTCTGCAGTGCATGGCAGGGATCAAATCAAATCAAAAGCTTTCATCAGCTGTAATTAGAATGTCCAACATTCTCCTGTAAAATATGTAATGTAAACATGTGTAACTATTGATCAGTGTCATTTATTATTAATGTTTCTATGTATGAATGTATCTATCTATTAATGTATGTATATCTTTTTTTCTATTCCTTGTTTTTGTGTTGTATTTTCTGTAACTTGCTGTGTAATAAATTCTTGAAACAATGTCATTATTGGCTATTTATGATAGCATTATATAAGTTAGCAAGTAAGTAGCCTAAGTAAATAAATAAATAAATAAATAATTTTTAAAATGATAATTTTTACTGTGTGAGCCGACGTAGCACATTTTGACCCATCATATTTTGTTAAAAACCAAACTGAAATTAATCTAAGCTCATGCAGCCATTTCTACAACTCAGTTGCTACATATTAAGCACAAAAATATTAAGTTCATGAATTTAGTAATCACATTTTTAACCACATTTAAGTCTACTATGTTTTTAAAGTCAATATTTTCCCCGCACATAGGCTACTGTTAAAAATAGGTTATAGAAAATAAAAATGGGCGGATCATTTGGGGGAAAAAATGTTATTACAGCTAGAGTAGTAGCTAAGTAGTAAGTTTATCATTGGTTTGGGTTAAGTTTGTTTTGGGGGACAGCACTCCTATAGAGCATCACAGTCCCGCCCACAGGAGTTTCCGGAAGTAAGAATTCAATGCAATTTCTCCATTGACAATTCGGGTATAAGCCATAAAAACTTAACTGCACATGGTAGACTCAAAACCAGCTACACCTGTACTAAGCGATTGTGTATGCTCATGTAGACGCCAAAAGTTCACGGGGCACTAACCTCGTTTTGAGATAAATGTATTTTATTCGCGATGTCTTGGATAAGTACTTTAAGGTCACTTGGAAAGGCCGTTAAGGTCATAGTTTGAAACTTTATCAGCGAAAATTATTGACAAAGATGGCGGAGTCTTTTACTGCCTATGGCGAAAATCTTAATGTGAATAAAAACTTTCTAGACGAACATTGGTACTATCAACAAGGATTGTGGTTTATATATCACACAAACTTAGTCAGGGCCAATACACCATCAAATAGAACACTGCAAATGCTAGTTTGAACACTTAAAGGGCCAGTATGTAGGAAATAATGGAAGATAAACTGTAACCATTCCAAAAATGATCACCATATGTTGTCAGAGAGTAAGGAAACACGATGAATTGAAGTAATGGCTTATTTGACAACATTACTGTAACCCGTAAAACCCATGAAAAAAAATGAGTTACGGGGCGGAATCTCTTGGAATTTTTAGTTTATGTTTTAAACGATTAATTCTAGAATAGTGTATTAATAATCGGCTGGCGTGTCCTCCTATTTGTGTTGCCAAATTAGCAAAGGCCAACTGTCAACTTGCTGTCAATTGTAGTCATGAACGCCTACGAGAGGCAGGTAAATCTCCAAAATTAAAACAAGAAACAAATTAAATGGAGGAGCTTCCTGAGATGGTGACGTCTTCGTCAAACGGAGAATATCAAGTCTGACGCAGAGCTGGCCATATTTCTCCACAACAGGTAGCCTAGGCTAAACTTCATCTGCATCGCTAACTTCAGCTAAATATTTTACGTTGGTTAGAGAGGTATTTTTTGTTTTCACTGTTTCCGTAATGTGTAGCTGGGTCATGGTTGGAGAAACGTTAAAGCAGCTGCAGGTCAACTAACGTTAGCTAAGTCTTCATTAGTGAACACAGCTGGAAGGATTATTGGTGCTTCACTCCCCTCCCTGAAGGACATTTACACCACCCACCTCACCCGCAAGGCGACCAAAATTGTGAGTGATGCAAGTCACCCCGCTCACAATCTGTTCGATCTACTGCCCTCTGGGAAGAGGTACAGAAGCCTGCGCTCCCGCACTACCAGACTCACCAACAGCTTCATACACCAAGCTGTAAGGATGCTGAACTCTCTCCCTCCTCTCCCCCCTCCACCCTCAGCTACATAACATCCTGGACATTGGACCCACAATGGCCGCGTGCACTACTCCACTTGCACACTTGCACACTTGTACACTTTACAACTTGTTGTTGTCCTGAAAACACAACACATCTGCTGCTCTTACATAACTTGCACCACTATGTCACTTTCTTTCTTACTTAGGTCAAACAGAACTACCCAAGCCTTTTATTGGCCTGACTTTGCACTAGTATTTTATTGACTGTCTATGCACAATTTAAACCAAATTTTGCTGCTCTTATTTTTTTTCATTATTATATGTGCCCTCTTATTTACTTACTTTTTTGTTTACTTGAATGTTATGTTTGTCTGTGGACTTAAATTGGTAAAATATGTCTTGTCTTCACCGTGGGATAGAGAGAAACGTAATTTCGATCTCTTTGTATGTCTGGAACATGTGAAGAAATTGACAATAAAGCTGACTTTGACTTTGACTTTGACTTTGATTACATCTGGCAACCCAGAAGAGGCTCGCGTCTGGTAGTCTAGAGAGCGGTAGCCGATAGGCTAATCATTAGCCTTTCAGTCATTAGAATGTCATTATAAAACTGCTAACATTAGCCTACATGCTGCAATACAGGTATGAAATATATCATGTTTTAGTGACCTTGTTGTTTCTATGAACATGAATTGTTGTTTATATGAAACATCAACTCAGTCGAGGCATAAAAAGCCCTGTATATCCCCATTAAGAACTTAAAACTTTGAACTAGCTAGCTAGCTGATAGCAAAGCTGGATGCTACCACCGGGTAGACACTGCAGTAAAATGGTTAGCAAACCGTCCATGCCCCTGTGAATATTTCAGTTTCAAGGACGAAATCAAGAGTGTCCAAAGGGGTGAAAACCAGTTTAAACCGGGTCAGATTATTGACTGTTGTGTGTCGAGGGTCAGCTTGTGGGTTTTGTATGGGCCAGCATGAGGGACAAGACCTATCAAACCTACGAAGTTGTGTGGTGAGTTTTGCAGGGAGGTTGGTAATGCTAGTTAACATTAGCTAGGCTACTGTAGCCTTCATACTGTACGAGCCATATCATCAATCATTAACCTAGAAATACTTATTAGTGCATTTAATGAACATTTTGTGTAATAATTAACAGCAAGTTAATAAACTGAATATGGTGGTCCAGACCATGCATCAGGATGGCAGTCAGATACGAAGCACTGCACAATGTTGCTAACGTTAACGTTAACCGCTTTCACACACACGATATATAAAATACACGATGGTAAATATAACATTCAATACCAAAACACTATTATTTACACGATTACTCCTGAAATAACTGCTATTAACTACATAAAAATCATTGTTTGGAGGAAAGGGTTCGCGTGCTGTCGCCGGTTGGAAATGATTTCGCGCTGGTTCGTGCTGCTTATATATTTTTCAGTGAGGCGCGTGGTTTATGGGAAATTTACTTCCGGAAACTAAGCTCTCTTGGAGGAGGGGCGGGACTGTGATGCTCTATAGAGTGTCCCAGTGACGCCACTTCCATTTGCCTCCATGGGACCTATCTTTCAAAAAATTTTGAACGCCAGTCTATGGCAAAAAAGAAATGATTTTCTGGTCCCGGTTGACTTGTAGGGATGGGCAAAGCGAGGCTTTATGAAATACTGAAACGTTCGAAGCAATTGTGCCGAACAACAATTCCGACACCTCAGAGCTGTTTAGGGTGAAACAAATCTGTCAAATTCTTCGTATTGGAGATGTCGTCTTTAAAGTTCGTAGCTCACTGTGTTACCGGTGTTCAGTCTTTGTCAAAAGCTAAGCAGTCATGCCCTTGGTCAATTACTGGATGGGAGACCATGAAGTCACAATAAGAATCTTATTGCTGCGGTGTTCTCTAAATCACTTTCTTCTTATAAAAACTCTCGATTTTTTACCGTTCTGAGAGTTTAGTTGACTTCATCATTAACTGTGTGGTTAATGATGAAGTAAGAAAACATACAGATACGATCTGAAACAATATGGCTACCTTACAAATCAAACGGGGATCGAACCACATTTAAGCAGCCTGGGCTACCGTGCAAAAAACACTCTCACTAACCACTACACCATCATGGTTATTGCTTAAGATAAGTCTACACTGTTAATTGAACGCGCGGGCACGCCTGCCGACACCAGTGAAATGCACTGAGGTTCGCTTAACTTTGGTCACATGACATGGGGATTTTGAACGATGTTTCGAAGCTGTGGTCACATGACATGGCGGTTTTGAACCACGTTTTGAAGCAGTGTTTCGAAACACGTGTGCTTCGAAGCCTCGACACTGATTCGAGACGTCGGTTTCGAAAGTCACACCCCTATTGACTTGTGCCTTGAATTACCCATAATGATGTTTGTCAATTTTAAAGACAATTTTTCATGTTAAGACATTTGCAGTTTGTTTCGTAACTATTGAATTATTGAATTATTGAATTACAACATTGTGAAAGATCGTAATTCCAACGACTACAAACCGATCAGTCGCGCTAGTGACGTTAGCTCATTCACAGCCACACTAGATTGTACAAGCATACCAGCAACAGATCTTAATTGTGCTTTCTTGCCGATGAAAATACCATGAGTCAGAGGATTAAACACATCAGGTAAGTTGTATTCGTCAATAGACTGTACATTAGATACTTTTAAGTGACATAGCAGGCAGCAAGATGCAACCGTTAACTAGCATAACAGCTAGCATGCTAAACTTATCGTTTCATTACGTTGGTGACGTACATCATTCGAGACGAGAGATGTAGTCCACTGAGCGGATTCGCAAAAAAAACAACATAACTTTTGAAGTCTATCGAACAACAGTACTTTCTTGACGTGAAAAACTACATGTACCGCATAGCGGTACAAAATATGACCGCCGCTCAGTCCTGTACATCTGTTCCGCGAAAATAAATCACACTTCAATTTGTCTCCATACTTTACTCCATCCCCCACTCTTGAAACTTTTGTGTATGCTTGTTTGGCATGCCTGAGTGTGTGTGTGCAGCTGCACAGAAAGTAGCCTACTGGTGCTGAAAAGGTGAATAGATTGTAGAATAGCCAAAGAAGATGTAGCATTGTTATAAAACCTTTAAAATCTCTAAACAATCACAAGTAGGGCAGTTCATCACAGTTCATCCATTGCAACTGGATTGATGAAAGGTCACCTACTGTACACCTGTAGGCTACATTGTATTTGGGGAAAGCAAAAGGTATCAGCATAATGTTATTTATTTATTTATTTATAAACAAAAACATCTCTGTCAGTTCCATGCCGTTTTCAACAGCTATCAAAAACAAAGGTCATTTTTGGATGGATGGATTTTTTGTGAATGTTTCTTCTTCTACATAAGATTTTAGTCATCTTTAGTTCATGTAATACTTTATTGTCAATGCACAAATTAAGTAACAGTAGTCTGAAACGTTATTGTTAATGCAAATTAAGTAACAGTAGTTTGAAACGAAATGCTGTTTTACATCTAACCAGTGGTGCAAATAACTGACATGTCCAAATGGGCCTTGATGAAATGCGTCGCTAGACTGTTCATACACATTTTAATGGGCCAAAGTTGAAGAGCTGTTGTCCGTTATTGTTCGTGCAAATATAGGCTTATTCATGTTCCCTTGCATTGTGTAACTGAGGTCCATGGCTAGTCTGGCTTTTAAGAAATCAAAAAATAAATAGCGGGCAGATCAGGCTGGGTTCAACCAGACATACATAGGTCTGTTAGCTCAATGCTGCAATCAGACGTATGGCCATAAGCTGTCAAAGCAAGTTTCACGTCTAGCACGTCAAAAGTTACAAGGCAAAATGCATTTTTGCTAATTGCAGTGACCCTAGAGGTCAAAGGTCACTGAGTCCATGTACCAAGTTTGGTTTTGATACATGCAACGATTGCTGAGATATGAGCTCACTTCCTGTTTGGCGGCTTCGCCACAAATTTCGATTGGATGTGACGGGCGAACGCTTCTATCAATTGTTAAAGAAATAAATGAAGTGACAAGGCATGGTCTGAAGATGGTCTGTGCCAATTTTGGTGAAGATCAGATGAAATTTGTGACCTGTGCGAAATTGTTGGTGTTTTTGATCAAATCAAATATGGCGGCCGAATGAATTATTTTGATGTGACAAGTTGCCCTCAGTTGACCTAAGGACCTTTCACAGCATTACCAGACACCACTAGTACAATTTAATTCTAAGCACAGCAGCAGCTACAGGCCAAAAGGCATGTTTGTGAATTACAGCGCCCCCTAGAGGTCAAAGGTCTTGAGGGTCCTCCTGATGGGGTCATGAGTCAATGTACCAAGTTTGATTTTGATACATGCAAGGGTTCCTGAGATATGAGCTCACTTCCTGTTTGGCGGCTTCGCCGCAAATTTTCATTGGCTTTTACGGGCGAACGGTAATACTTCCGAAGGCAAAAAGTGATAACTTTTGTGAGGCTTGGTCTGAAGATGATCTGTGTAAAATTTGGTGGGAATCAGAGAAAGTATGTGACCCCTGATACATTTTAAGTGTTTTTGATGAAATCCAAAATGGCGGAAAATCCATCATGGCGGAAAATGTGCGTTGAACTCGGCTTGGTCCAAGGATTCCAACAATGCCTGACTTTTGAAAATCGGACCAACAGGTCAAAAGTTACGTGCATGAACGCACGTCCAACTTTGGCCTGTTGGTGCCGCTAGAGGGTTCGAGTTGAGTTGGTGACATGAATCATGGGACCGTCCCCAATCAGTGTGCCAAATTTCCCAACTTTTTACCATACAGTTCTATGGGCTGCCATAGACTCCCATTGCATATAATAAATATAGCTGCAAGCAGCAATGTGGGGGCCAAGCAGTCAGTTCAGCAGGCCAGATTTGCCATGCAACTCAATGCTGTGGCATCAGGCATATAGAATTAAGTAGTGATGGGGACGAGACCGCCTATGCCGAGTCCGAGTCAAGACCGAGTCTTTGAAGGGTCGAGACCGAGTCTGTTGGTTTCCAAATACAGTCGAGTCCGAGTCAAGACCGAGTCTTTGAGGAAGCAAGTCCGAGTCGAGACCAAGTCCTTTAGGAGTCGAGACCGAGTCGAGACCAAGACCATAAAAACATGTCAGTTTTCATATTCATGATTTAATATCACCCCAGTTAATAATCAACCATTAGGCCTACAGACTAAGCTAGATTGGGAATTGTTTAGAAGAGCAGTCTTAACGTCTTAATATGGACTATGCTGACCTACAGACATTCACCGGCAGCAGAGCCATAGTGATAAATAAACGGCTCTGACGGCAGTATCTTTGCATTGCACCATGGGATGTCATTTTTAAATAATGCCGGTCAACATTGTATTTTATTATTATTGTTGTTGTGTGTTTTTTTTATATGAACATAAAAATGCGTTGGTCTCGAGGACTCGGTCTGAAATTACGAGTCCTTCTCCTCCCACTGTGGTCTGAGACCGAGTCAAGACCGAGTCTTTGAAGGAACGAGTCCGAGACGAGACCGAGAAAGCAGAAATTGGTCTCGAGACCGGTCTCGAGTCCGAGACCGGACTCGAGTACTACATCACTAGAATTAAGCAGTCACAGCAAGTTCCATGCAAAACAACCCAAGATTGGCTGAGTTACAAGTTCAAGTTTCACATCAAAACATAACTGATTTTGTGTGGCTGAACCAGGGCTGAGTGCCGCCGCCCCTCAACCAGCCAACTCACCGCCGCAATCGCCCCTGCCCGTCCCACCCTGCCCCACCCTTGCACGCACGCATTAGAATTAATTGAATGGAACTCGCTGTATCAGTTTCACATCAAAAATAAAAGATCGATTGAGATATGATCATGCTTGCTGTGATTTCAATGCCCCCATAGAGGTCAAAGGTCACCAAATTATTTGTGCATCATCAGGATGAACCAGACGGTTCTATGGGCTGCCATTGACCTCCATTGCAGAATAATGCAACAACTACAGGCCAAAATACATTTTTGCCAATTACAGAGCCCCCTAGAGGTCAAAGGTCACCAAATTTATTGAGCGTCCCCCTGATTGGGTCCTGAGTCCATGCACCAATTTTGGCTTTGATAAATGCAAGGGTTGCTGAGATATGAGCTCACTTCCTGTTTGGCGGCTTCGCAGCAAGTTTCGATTGGCTGTTACAGCCGAATGCTACTGTCAAATGTTCCAAAAAGCAATGCACTGATAAGGCATGGTCTGAAGATGGTCTCTGCCAATTTTGGTGAGGATCCGCTGAAATTTGTGACCTGCGAAAACTTGTATGTGTTTTTGATTAAATCCAATATGGCGGCCGAATCAATTACGATGACATCACAAATTGGCTTGGGTCGGCCTAAGGACATTCAACAGTACTACCAGACACCACTAGTGCATTTTAACTCTAAGCAAAACTGCTGCTACAGGCCAAAAGGCATGATTCTTAATTACAGGGCCCCCTAGAGGTCAAAGGTCACCAGATTTCTTGAGCGTCCCCCTGATTGGGTCCTGAGTCCATGCACCAATTTTGGCTTTGATAAATGCAAGGGTTGCTGAGATATGAGCCGAAGACGAAAAGTGATAACTTTTGTGAGGCTTGGTCTGAAGATGATCTGTGTAAAATTTGGTGGGAATCAGAGAAAGTATGTGACCCCTGATACATTTTAAGTGTTTTTGATGAAATCCAAAATGGCGGAAAATGACGTCATAGGGTGCGTTGAACTCGGCTTGGTCCAAGGATTCCAACAATAGCTGACTTTTGAAAATCTGACCTACGGGTCAAAAGTTATGTGAGTGAACACACTTCCAACTTTGGCCTGTTGGTGGCGCTAGAGGGTTCGAGTTGCCGACATGAAACTTGGTGACATGAATCATGGGACCATCCCCAATTAGTGTGCAAAATTTCCCACCTTTTTACCAGACGGTTCTATGGGCTGCCATTGACTTCCATTGCATATAATAATAATAATAGGAAAACGTAGCTTCGCTGCTTGGCCCCCAATTACATTTCATGTGAACATCGTCCTATCCTTATTAGACGTTCTCTGCGGTAAACTATAGTCCTTTCCAAACCACTTTTAACTTCCAACAAAATTACGTCTCACTGCAACGATGCGCCATCTAGTGGACAAACGACTACTTATCGCCAATACTGGAAATGCAGCCATGATGATGATGATGAATATTTATTTTGGCTTTCTTTTAATCCTACTGAATTTGTAATTATGTATCGGCCGTTCTAATACCGATAGTATGTGGGTGCCTGTGTGTGTGTGCATGTGTATATGTGTGCACTGCCATCTACAGGCCAATGAGTGTACAGTCACTAAATGTACACATAACCTATTTTTTTTTAGACCCCCCCATGAAATTCTACGAAACTTGGCATACCCCCAGAGAATGCCAGGTCAATCATACACATAAAATTTGGTGCAGTTCTGAACATCTTAACTGAAGATAGGGGCGATTAAAGCAGAATAATATTGCATTTTCATTTTTTACCGGGTGGGCAGGGTGCAAATCACAAATGAGTGATTATGGGCCAGGTTGATGTGGGCCCTTGAGACCAACATATCATAAAAGATTCTTAATCCTCAGTGCCATGGTTCAGGTAGTTATTTAGGAAAAACTTTTTTTGCGGTTCGGGGGGCCCAGCACGGGGGGGGGGGGGGGGGGGGGAGTGGCCCCCGGGGACGAAACAAATTTTTTCCGTAAAAGTCTAGTGGGGCTACATACCCACCAAATTTCATGTGCCCCGGTGGTTTGGTGTCCCGGGTATCGTTGACCAAAAATTCAGGAAGTAGATGACGAAAAAAAAACAAAAAACAAAATTGACAATCTCTATATGACCGCTTCGCTAGCGGCGGTCATAATTATCTTTTATATTCACACACATCATATGTGAAATTCGTGGCACAATTCAAACTGGACCAAAAAATAATTGTTATCTCTCCATTAACTCCCGTTCATATTTTTTTGAAAGACAGGTCCCTTGTAGCGGAAGTAAAACGGAAGTCACTGGGACACTCTATAAAGCTCAACAGCCGCCCACCACCGACTCCGATTCGGATCTAGGCCTACACATTCACTTCAATGCTACAATAATAGAAAAACTTTGATATCTGCATGTAAGCATCCCCAATAGGCTATACCACACAGAGACATAAATAATAGTAATTATTTTAGGTTAGCCTAGATTGTTGCACCATTTTCATGTTTGTTGCAAGATGTTGTACCATATTAGGCTTAGGCTCAGTATAGGCTACATCTGTCATGCCTGGGCCCAGTTTCCCGATAACGACGGAGACACGCCCTTAAGAGGATTTTCTACGATTCATCTTATTATCGTTCGTTTGGTTTTTCCGACTGTTTCCCGAACATGCTCGTAGCGTGAACGTGCGTGCACTGCTCTTAAGACGCTCTTAAGGGGAGCTGTCCACGTTATAGTTCTGAAATATCCTCTGATTTGATGGTGATGTCAGGTGACTGCACGTCACAGCTATAGGCCTACCGTTTAAGCTTCGGATCCAGGGTCGGACTGGGAACAAAATTCGGCCCTGGCAATTTTCTCCTGGACCGACCCACTACCTGGACCGACGACCCCCCCACCCCACACACACACACACACACACACAAGCCCACCGATACCAAAATCCCCCCCTGATAAATAACAAACACACAGTATCATGCTGTAGCAACACTTCATAAACTGAACCCAAACATTTAGATTTGGACCTATAGGTTATTATATAATCAGTATCGTAATTTCTGTCAACTATGACGATCTCCATGCATGTTGCAGTGACATGTGGTTTAATCAGTGTTGGGCAAGTTACTTCAAAATCGTAATATATATTATGTATTACTTATTACTGTCATTTCAAAGTAATTCATTACATTATAATATTACTGTCTCTGAATTGTAAGGCATTACACTACTATTGTATTACTTTTAAGTTACTTTTACCAAAATATCTGGAAATATGGATTTGGAATTCTAAATGCAGTTTATTATGCTCAATGCAGCTCATTGCACTTCTAAAGGAGGGTGATGTGGTACAACATAATGACTGAGCTAGGCTTAAGGCTAACAACAGTAGAATGCAATAGGTGCAGTGATGGCTCATGATGCAATACAAGGAACAATCATAGCCAGAATTTTGTTTAGACAATTTTGACAAAAGGTCAAAGTCTGGTCAATTGTGATAGAAATGCTGTAACTTTAGGCTTAGGCCTACTCATTAAAATCAACAGAGAGCCCACTACCTGTATATTGTAACCCAAAACTTAAAGACATGTCAAGATAGGCTACACAGTGCAGCTATACTGGCCATTTTTGTGCCCTAACTGGTGAAATACAGTATTAACCTAAGTATGTCATTATATGGCCAACTATAAAGATGTAATCTGCCTGTTCCCAGGGATGGGTAGTAATACTGCAAAATACTATGTGTGAAAAACACAAAAAAGTAGATACTACAGACAGGTGTAATGAATAATTGGTAATTAGGCAACAATGGTTTATGTTTATCACAATCAGCTAATGTGAGAACAGCTGTGTTCAACAACACTTACAGCTTTTCAGTGACAGCTATTGCTGAAGCAGCAGCTCTGATCTGAAGCACTGGTGCGAAGTGGTACGCAAGTAAAGACCTGTGCAAGTTCAGGACACTGACAAAGGCAACCATGTCCCATTGTCTCCATGCCAATCTTTAACAGAAAAATGTCAGATATCTCAACCACAAAACACTGCAACTCGCTTGCCCTCGAACTAGTCCATCTTCCTGTTTCCGCCTTGTCGCGCTCGTCTGAAAAAAAATGAGTGGTGCGCTACCTAGCGCTACACGGCCAAAACCCTGGCGCGCAAGAGAGATCTACGTCATTTTGACGTCACATTGTCGCGCTACCGGTCGGGTGCGTCAGGTATGTAGAAGCCTTTAAGATTTGCCGACTGTTTCCCGAAACCATCGTATCTTAAGAGCGTCGTGAAAACACTCGTAGATCTACGAGTGCTCCAGAGTACTCGTTACCGGCTAAGAGCGTCTTAACAGTACTTCTCACTGAGGTCACCAACAGGACATACAGAGGAATTACAACTTAGAATACATAATCCATTTTACGTTCCCATTCTTTATTGTGTTTACCTGTGATGAATCAGATTTTAGCGTGCAAAATAGCCTACATTTAATGGGCATAATAATGTGATGAAAAGCGGACAAAAATGCAATCAAGTTATGAAACGAGACGTTGCCAGAATAGTTTGACATATTCTTTGCTAAGTGAATATTTTATTAGCCTATGAGGTAAAAAGCAGAGAAAGCAACATGTGGTTTAGTCTGTAGCCTACTGCATCAAAATCTAAGCCTACACATTTCCTCTCTTTCTTACTCGACTTCTTTCTTATCGTCAAACGTGTTCTTAAGTGGCACCGCGAAAAATTATTGCATGGTGCAACAATCTAATCTTAAAATAATTACAATTATTTATGTCTCTGTGTGGTATATAACCTACTTGGGATGCTTACATGCAGATGTCAAAATGTTTCTATTTTCGTATTGATGTGAATTAATGTGTAGATCTGAAGTTTAAATGGTAGGCCTATAGCTGTGACGTGCAGTCACCTGACATCACCATCAAATCAGAGGATATTTCAGAACTATTAACGTGGACAGCTCCCCTTAAGAGCAATGCATGCGCGTTCACGCTACGAGCATGTTCGGGAAACAGTCGGAAAAATCAAACGAACGATCGTAAGATGAATCGTAGAAAACCCTCTTAAGAGCGTGTCTCCGTCGTTATCGGGGAAGTGGGCCCTGGGCTGATGCTTCAGCAATAGCCGTCACTGAACAGCTGTAAGTGTTGTTGAACACAGCTGTTCTCACTTTAGCTGATTGCGATAAACATAAACCATTGTTGCCTAATTACCAATTATTCATTACACCTGTGTGTAGTATCTACTTTTTTTGTGTTTTTCACATTTAGTATTTTGCAGTATTTTTAAAATACAACAATACACACCAATAAAGTATTTTGATACAAAATACACAGCCATTTCCTTCAACCCAATAAAATACAAATGACAAAATACTATTTTGCATTTGAAACACATATTACATGTTTCAGAAATACTACCCATCCCTGGGAACAGGCAGATTACATCTTTATAGTTGGCCATATGATGACATACTTAGGTTAATATTGTATTTCACCAGTTAGGGCACCAAAATGGCCAGTAGCTGCACTGTGTAGCCTATCTTAGGGTTGGGCGATGTCGCCTAAATACGGCCTGATGAAAGTGGACAGCTAAGAGAGACATACTGACCAGGCTACCGAAGTTGTGTGGAAGATCTGCTCCAAGAAGATTGTTCTGAAAGACGGATAGACAATCAATCTGAACACTTGCGTGTGCACCAACCAGCGGAATATTACACATTGCCAGCCTTCGCTGGGCCCAGCAAATGAGTGGTCACTCATTTAAAATCTTAGTACTATGCAGCATCCCACGTTATCGGGCTACCGTCTATGCTGATATGAGGGCGGCGGGAATTGAAAGTAAAGGGCTGCGATCGCGCAGTCCAGGCTATTTATAGGAGGGCGAAGTAAAAACACTTTTACAAATAACGAATCCCAATTACCACTCCGCTGCTGTCTGGGACTGAATGCATGAAATACAAGCCTTACAGTGAAAGACGAATAGGCTACCTTCTGATCCTATAATTAACGAAAGAAATGGTTTATTTTAACACAGTGGAGAAGGACGCATTTGGCGCTCGCTGTAGCCTTGCAAAAATATTTGAGCGCTAGAATGTCCTAGTCGTAGCCTAACAATAATAAATCTATATTTTCTGCTAAAACATTAGGCTACCTATTATGTCCAATGTAGGCTATAGGCCTGCGAGACATGTAGGCTACAAAAAGACAATTAGGCTACACATTCACGTCACAGTCAGGAATTATTTGAATAAGAGGGTAGACTAATAAGTCTTTTATTTTACAAGATGGTAGACTAATACGTGATAACTGTTTGGTTGACAGCCTTTAAAGTAGGCTCATTTTCAGGTAAAGATTTTTTTATGTTTTAGCCTGTTACAGCAGGAATTAGTGACTGGCATGTGGGGGCGTGGCATCACGATGGTTGCTTTCCATCGTGTTGGACGATGATCGGCACAACCCTAGCCTATCTTGACATGTCTTCAAGTTTTGGGTTACAATATACAGGTAGTGGGCTCTCTGTTGATTTTAATGAGTAGGCCTAAGCCTAAAGTTACAGCATTTCTATTACAATTGACCAGACTTTGACCTTTTGTCTTCTTTAAACAAAATTCTGGCTATGATTGTTCCTTGTATTGCATCATGAGCCATCACTGCACCTATTTTGGTAAAAGTAACTTAAAAGTAATACAATAGTAGTGTAATGCCTTACAATTCAGAGACAGTAATATTATAATGTAATGAATTACTTTGAAATGACAGTAATAAGTAATACATAATATATTACGATTTTGAAGTAACTTGCTGATTAAACCACATGTCACTGCTTGACTAAATGAAAAATATAGGCTACTGAACATGCATGGAGATCGTCATGGTTGACAGAAATTACGATTTGTGCCAACATGTTGTAGAAACACAACCACAGCCTTTAGGCCTATTTGGTGCAAATCTTCTACATTGGTTATAGTCAGCGATTCACATTAACCGTAGGCTATCACCACAAGTGTATACTAAACGTTTTTGCACAAGTTTGTGTGCCGTCATCACATTTTGCAAAATTAGGCTACCTTAGTTACTAACCTACCAGTTGATACTTTTTACGTGCATCGACTCGCGATTGATTTTGCATCTATGTAACACTCGGTGGAGAGACTTCCACTTTCCAAGTTCCACTTTCACTGTCGTTGTGAGCTAAAAGGCTACTATATGGGAAATACTTTGAAGTTCCTTTTGAGTCCAAACATGAATAGGTTTTCTTTAACCTGTGCTACACTTTTCCACCAAGTTGTGCGAAAATTGTAGGTACCCGGAGTTTTTTTTATTTTGACAGACAAACCGCACTACAGTAGCCTACATGGTGCAGTAAATGGAAGCTCTTCGTAGCGCGTGCAACTTACGTCTATAAAAACAATATATTTATGGAATAAAATTAGACACCTCTGATTGCTGTTTACGGTTAAACTGCGATGATGTGAACACCAGCCAGCGGAGGGCACTTATATAGCCTAGGCCAGTGTTTCTCAAAGTGTGGTCCGGGGACCACTGGTTGTCCGCAAGCTAGCCCAAGTGGTCCGCGAGCAGACGTGGTAAAATTTAATATAGTTGAGTTGTTTGCAATATTGAACCAACTTGTATGTAAATCCAAACATTTCTGCAACACTGCCTATGTAAGCCATGCCAGTTTAAATCATATGAATTCTCTGACACAATAATACAATCAAAGTGGTTCAGTGAGTAGGCCTATTGTGTAATTTACTATTGAACTAGGTCTAATTTATTCTATTTTTTTTAGCTAGGTGGTCCGTGAGGCTTTTTTTATTGATTAAGTGGTCCTTGGTCTGAAAAAGTTTGAGAAACACTGGCCTAGGCTACCATGCATGGACTCGTAGGCTATATTTCCCCACAAACCAAGCGGCTGCTTGGACAAATCCACTTGAGGGGTGGGGCAGGGGGGCGCGATCGTAACACACACTGAACCTGTCATGAAGAGGCCAAAATGATTGACCTGTCACCCCCCAATCCAAATGGATGCAACTGCATTTATAGGCTAAGCCTAGGTCTACATGACTGGCCGCAAATAGGCTAAATAACTTTAAACAAAATGTGGACCGGCCACATGTGGACCGGCCCACCGTGCATTTGCCCGGTTGTACAGATTACCAGTCCGAGCTAGCCTGGCGAGCCAGACCCACATTAAAATGTAGGGTCTGGGCACTCACCGTTCGCAGTGCTCAGTCCGAGGGGCGGGATAATCAGTTGTCTTTCAAATTCCCTCTGCACGCAATAGGACGCAATAGGATATTTGTTTTCAAGTAGCAGGGAATTCAAGCCAAACCGTTGCAACTCTGCCATCAATCATTATGTTAAGCCCACCAAACGACTTTATACACGATTTCAATGTCCTGATTAAGTTTCGATTTCTGGAGCTCACAAGCCAACGAAGAGTTGCTAGACTAGCCCTGGCAGCGCTAGGGGCGCGTCTAGATTTCTAGGCTAAGCCCAAGCCTGATAATGTCAAACTATTCTGGCAACGTCTCGTTTAATAACTTAATTGCATTTTTGTCCGCTTTTCATCACATTATTATGACCATTAAATGTAGGCTATTTTGCACGCTAAAATCTGATTCATCACAGGTAAACACAATACAGAATGGGAACGTAAATTGGATTATGTATTCTAAGTTGTAATTCCTCTGTATGTCCTGTTGGTGACCTCAGTGAGAAGTACTGTTAAGACGCTCTTAGCCGGTAACGAGTACTCTGGAGCACTCGTAGATCTACGAGTGTTTTCACGACGCTCTCAAGCTACGATGGTTTCGGGAAACAGTCGGCAAATCTTAAGACGTTCGTAAGAGGGACTTTACGACGCTCTTAGGCTTAAGATGCTTTCGGGGAACTGGACCCTGGTCTTTCTTACTTGTTGAGAGTCCCACCTGGTGTGCTGCCTGCGCAATAGTGTTTTGGAGTGTCACTGAAGAAGACGTCGAGGTCGAGTTAGAAAGAGAGGAAATGTGTAGGGGCCTAGGCTTAAAAGAGTGGCACTTTTACTTAGAGGGCTGTCACAATTGGTGCCATAGCTGTTGTGTGAGAACTTTTTAAGCCCCTTTAAAGATATGCGAGACTGCTTATAGGATGAGGTGTTCACAAGAAGAATAGCGCAGCTACAGGCAGACATGCAGTAAAGCTCGTCTGACTCTGAATGAGGAGCCTAGGCTTAGATTTTGACGCACCATGTTCCTGACTGCTCTTACCTAAGATAGCCTACACTGAAGTGCAGTAATAATAATATAATAAGCTTTATTTAAATAGCACCTTTCATACACAGAATGCAGCTCAAAGTGCTTTACATTTGGAGCATGTAAGACAATAATAGAGTCAGTCAGTCATTATCAATCACTTTCACTTTTCTTCATTGCTGTGGCCGTTTATGATCCAATCAGCAACATATCAGAAATGTAGAAGTAGTATATTATCATGAACTATCTGTCAAAAATAAGCCCCGCCCCCTGAAATGCCATAAATCATGTCATAACCACGCCTCATTTTATGCAAATTAGCCATGTGGTTGTCACCACGTGTTGTTTGTTATTGTTATTGTTTTGTGAGTCATGTGACAGTCATGTGACTGGTGTCAAACCCCTGGGCAGCCATATTGGATGTAAAGTCATGTGTCTGTTGTCAAACAATGCCACGCCCCCCTTGACATCCATATTGGATGTAGTGTCATGTGACAGTCATGTGACTGATGTCATACCCCTGGGCGTCCATATTGGCCGCCAAACCCACATGTGTGTTTTGTGGATAATGGGGGATCAGATAAACTTTGTAAGAGTTGTATATGTTTAGTGGTAAATGGGGATAGATATAAAGTGTGCTGCTAGCCCAGAGGAAAGAAAATTTTAAAATGAGAGCTCCTCTCTTTCTCAGTTGTTTCTCCTAGACAATAATGAGATCACAGTGATATAAAAATGAGATTATTGCTTTTGTCTCCCGCTTCTCAGGTTTGTCTCTGGAGCAAAAGAGTTAAGTTATCTCAGTGTAGACTCCCTTTAATATACAAATGAGATCTCATCAATTTTTTAAATAATGCTCAGTGTTGTCTAATTTATACATCTCATATTTTACTCAGGCTGATCCACCAGAGAGCTCTCTCTGTAAACTCATGCAATTCTCATTTCAGATCATTTTGGTAAATCTCAGATTAGGCTCCATCAGTTCTGTAAAAGAGATCTCTTCACAAGCGTTCTCATTCTAGTCATCTCAGTTTAGTCCTTTTTTGATTTACAAAAGAGATCTCAGCAAAGGCTTATACAATACTCAGACTTGCTCAATTTATATATCTCATATTTTACTCAGGCTTATCCATCAGAGAGCTCTCTAAGTGAACTAATGTAACGCTCATCCAGAACTATTTGTTTTATAAATTAGTCTGATCTGTAAGAGCCCTAGCTGTTGTACAACAATTCTCAAATGATTTTCATTGGCTTATTTGTTTTAATTGCACATATTTTCAAGTTCACATTTGCAAACAGTAGGCCTAACCATGTGATGTGACCACCACACATGACGATGCTCTGACAGACCTCTGAAGTTCGCCTACAAAAAAGCTACCATCTATGCCCATACAAGGAGATCACCTGTTAAATTCTCGCGCAGGCCAGGGAGACGACGAAATCGGAGAGGCAGACGTTTTCCTGAACGCACTTTTGTCTTCAACCTTCGAGTAGATATTATAATCAATGGTACGTGAAGGCGGCACAATTTGATTTTTGCTACCCCAGAGCTAACTTGCGACTTGTTAGCAAGTTAGAGAAATCAAGTTAGACTCCAGAGGTCTATGATGGTCGGACGTGACAAACTCGCGTGCAGAAGACTCCTACCAGAAAATGCAGTCTAGATTTGGCGCCCAGTGAAACCAATTGAAACGGTGTGTGGGTATGAAGGATTGTGCGGAACTTGCCACCACGAAAACTCAGAGAAGGTACATTAACATTTTGGTAATTTGCTAACGTTCTTGCATATTTTTAGACTCAATATATCATTGAACAACCTGACGAAGCAGCACAGAAAGTTAGCTAGCTAGTTAATGTTAGCTACTTGTAAGTTACATCACTGGCTGTGCCGCTTGTATATAAAGCTAACGTTAGACAATTTAACGTTGCTAGCTTACTTTGCCTTATACAGCTTTAGTCTGTATGTTTTGAATGGTGTTAAGCCATGCTGTAGCCAAAATGCACGGAATTTTAAAATGTCTTTGGGATGTCAGTCAAGATGACGAAGCTAACGTTATTGCCACTGGTTTAAACTGGTTCCAGCTCAATTCCACTGAAAAGAGGCCGGCAGCTCTGGAAGACTACGCTAGACCATCAGATCAAATTGCTGAACAAACAGCGTACCAAAATGGTAAGTATATTTTTCCCCACAATATGTTCTCACTTTTGTTTAACCTGCTATAAATTACAGCATATTGTAACAGGAGTGAAAGGGCATTCTTGTAACCCAGGTAAACTAGGAAGTAGCGTTGCTGCGGTCGAGGGATCGTGAAATAGGCAAGTCAGCATCTGCAGTCATGAATAACTTACCAGTCAACATTTCTTTTGCAATTAATAGAATCTGTAGCATGCAAATCAAACCAGCTATTAGCCTAATATAAAACCATGATATATCTAGGTATGGTGAAGGGTATGTGATGTGGGGTTATCTATCTATCTTTTAATGACAAAGGCCAAGGGAACATTATCAGGATGCATAGTATCCTGAGTCCATTCAATAACTGGCCTTTAAAAATAAAAATCTGCCTGCTTCTATGGGATTTTAACATAGGGGGTTCCTTACTTATGCCCCCTGTATTTTAAGGAATAACATTTATTAATTTACGATACCTGGTTCATTCACAAAGAATATTGGTGTGTTTAAAGGTTGGATGTTATGCACTGTGGAACGCTCTGCGGATGGACAGCTGTGGAATCCGCAAAGGTCAAGAAGGCTTTTGTTACGAGGGCTGGAGGTTCCAAAACATCCATGAAGCTGGGGTAATTTTCTCTTATTTTAAATTATTTCCAATTGTGGTGAGCATTATTGGTGGGCTTTTTATAAAGGGTAGGCCTCTATTGCACTAAAATTATTCAACCTTTATACAGTTAACATCAAACTGTGTAGCTACGAAAGCTACAAAATCACATTGTCATAGAAATGATAGAGGCAAAATTTCCACTAGGTTTTATGAAGATATTTTACAGATGGGCTGAACATACATCAAAAGTAAAAAAAATGACATGGCCAAAATGATTAACTCACCAACAATATTTGTTGTATGGTGTATACCAGGGATCACCAAATGGTGGACCGCGATCCGAGTCCGGACCGTGACGTGATCCTATCCGGACCCAGACCATAATAGCCTAATTTAGATTTTCACGTAAGATTTCAAAGCTGCGCTAAATGTTTCGTTGGTTAGGATAACAGCATTTACTTCAGGAGCTTCAGGAACCATCATTTCGCTTGCTGCTACTCAGCCAGTGAAATCTGTGAATTCTGATAAAGTCGAGTCAGTGAGTAAAGTAGCCTACTATGGGGAAGAGACTGATAGCCTGAAACGAGCGAGGAGAGGAGACGGGACGAGAAACAATCAGATGGATATCTAAGTTAACGATAAGTAAGTTATTTTCAAATCATCGATTGCTCAAAGAGGAGGAAGCTAGACAGCGAGAACAGAGCTTTATATAACGATACGGGGGCAATACCACGCAAAACTGTCACGTCCGTAACGCCAACTAGGCTAAATATGGATGTGACAGTTTTGCACAGAATTGCCCTCGACCTCTTCTATTCTGAGACAGGCGATTTTTAAAAGCGCCAATTTGAAGCACCTCTACTAGACAAAGCATATTGAGCAAGCATAGGGTAGGCTAGGCCCATTCAACAGTGAACTGAGACCACAGAATATTTTACGATTTAAGAAGGCAATATGATTGATCCACCACAATCTAGTTAAGCCAACATGCATTCACTGCCCAACAACGTGATGTTCCTGGGTTTCCAGGATTTCGGGTCAACATAAAAAAACCCAAAAATAAATCAATTAAACTTGCTGATTTAATGGGTTCAAGGAACCAGCCTTGTCTCAGCTCAAATTTTATTTTAAGCTCACGTTAAGATCTTTAAAATAGCCAAGGCTACTCAGTTTTTCTCCCCAATCACTCTTATCTTGCCTTATTTCTCCTCATTTCGAATGTTGCCTTTTAGGCTACTTATTTTATTTCACATTAAACATTAGGCCTAGGCCTACAATCTTCTTGAATTTCCCCTTGGGGATCAATAAAGTATCTATCTATCTATCTATCTATCTATCTACAACTAGGCTCCATCCATCCATCCTAATATTATATATACACAGTGGCGATTCTAGACATTTTTAACAAGGGTGGCACTAGTGAGGCACTGATTCAAGGGTGGCATGAGGCAAAACATCCAGATAAACAGAAACAGGCTCAAGATGTGAAATTAGCACAAATACATTAGGGAAACCAGATGCAAACACCATACTCATAAATTTAAGGACAAAAAAACACATACCTTACTCTCACATAAAATGTCTTTGTACTTGAATAAAATTTAATACAAACATATTAAAGTTAATTATCTAAGTTGTCTGTCACTGGGCTATGCTGTTCTAAAAAAAATTCCATCATGGGGACATTAAAATATAATCAATTTTATTATATTACTGTAAATGAAGATATACAAAATATACTCATCCAAGACATTTCCCCCACTCTATGGCCATCTATTTTTGTAGCTGTTACAATAATTTGACCTGCTTTTTTGTCTATTTGTTTATTTTCTCAAGAAACTTGAGGTTGGTATGAAGGAGTGTATTGTGTATGTGAGCAATTTCATCTTCCTGAATCTCAATATTATGATCACAACAAGTCTGGGCAAATTATTAATTACATTTTCACGTGGGGTAACTTGTTGCAGGGCAACCATAACCGGTTCCATGTCTTCCGATTAGATGATTAATCATCAGTTTCTTGAGAAACTTGAGGTTGGTATGAAGGAGTGTATTGTGGATGTGTGCAAACATTGTGCACATTGCTCATGGTGCAACTTCTTGCAGGGCAACCACATAACCGGTTCCATGTGTTTGAATTGGATGACTAAAGTTCTCAAGAAACTTATCTACCTGAATCTCAATATTCTGATCACAACAACTCTGGGCAAATTACAAGTCAGCACCAGTGCTGCATTCATTGTTTTGCACTTTTATAATCACATCACCAAAAGTAGGTTATTGGTTTTACCAAAATAATTTGGCACTATTTTTAAACTACAAACCTATAAAGTATTTTGATACAAAATATGATGCCATTTTTTTCCAACTAAATAAAATAAAAATGACCACATACTATTTTGTATTTTACATACATGTATCAGACATACTGCCTATCCCTGGCTGTTGGCTGCAGCAACTCAAGCTAGGTAGTACTGATTGTTTTGTGTTTGTTTTGTGTTTATGTTAGTTTTGATCCAATTTGACAGCTTTGCTATGTTGCCCACCCAAAATTTCTACCAGCCCACCCAAATATAGTAGCCTAGCCTAGGTTAGAACCAGCCCTGCCCTGCATGGAGACATATTTTACGATAATAATGGAGAAAATGTTAGCAAAACTTTAGGTTTTTGTTAACGGAATCTCCCGACCCTCATTCATCTATTTGCGCAACAGCCCACATTCTGCCTTCAATCCAGCGAGACAAGTGAAATAAATGTTTTTTTTTTTTAAAGCTGTCATCGTCATAGGCACGATATTTAGGCTACCTCTGTTAAGCCTACACAAAGTTGCGTATTAAGGAGTATTTCCTGATCGGGGAAACCTTTCGTTCCGCAGTTCAATTGTGCCGCAGGCCAATAAAGGCAAGTGTGTTTGCCACTTACATTTCTGACGTCTGACACTTCACACTGCTGCCAGTGCATCAAGAAAGGTCCCGCCTTACACCATGTTAATGGCCAATCGTAGACTAGGATTTGGGGTGGCACCTGGGGTGGCCAATCGAATCTCAAGGGTGGCCTGTGCCACCCGGAGCCACCCCTCTGGCTCCGCCCCTGTATATATATTATACATACATACATATACATAGCCTAAACATTATAATGCTCCGGACCTTTGCTTGAGGAAATTTTCTGTAACAACCTCGCTGAAGATTAATTGAATACCCCTGGTGTATACTGTATTTTCTGTATTTTGTTTTTGTTCTTGACAATTGTCAGTGTCTCTTGAGTGATCAGAGCTAAATGTTTTGGGCTAATTTAGATGTAATATTGAGTCATTGTCTTTGATTTACCGGATTGACCCTAAAGCACTCCTTGTTTACAAATCACTTAAAGGACGAATTGATCCATAGCTCTTGTTGGAAATCACTGTGTGCTGTTCATAGGAAAAAGAAAATGTGGCACAGCCAATTCTGAGTTATGGACAGGGAAGTATAGCCCAGAGCCGTATAGAAGTACTTTTGGTATTCCTGACATAATGCAGGGTAGCCGCGGGGTCTTAAAAGTCTTTAAACAGTCTTAAATGTCATGTTCCTTAATTAAGGTCTAAAAAAGTCTTAAATTCCGTTGCCAAAGTCTTAATTTTTTAAACAAAGGTCTTCAATTTTAATTATACTAGCCTGCAAGCAAGGTGAAATGGGGGAAAAAACTAGCCTGGCGGGCCATCCTATATCATTGAAATGTATAGTCTGGAATCGAGCCATTCACCTCGCTTAATCCAAGGGGCGGGCAGAGAATTGTCTTTCAAACTGCCTAGGCATGCAATAGGCCAGCGCTACGACCATATCCGTATCCGGTCTGCAAAACGGCAAATACATCCTTCTCCGAAAGGAATGACTTAAGTGCATTGTGTTGCTCAACTTTCAAAGAAAAGCACAAGTCCAACTCCTCCAAAGTTGACGCCAACGCCGATTCAAACAACCGCTCTTCGTTTGCCATAGCCACCTTCCTTGTTGTTCACTGTCGCAGGACTGTCGCCATCCTGTTAAGCCCACCTTAAGGGGGCCCGACTCTCTAACAAAATAGAGCGCTGTGATTGGATGACGTCCACGGCGTCAGCCAATAGAAATCCCTATGGTTTGATACTAGAATTGGCTGTGCCACATTTTCTTTTTCCTATGAACAGCACACAGTACACACTACTACTTGTAGAAAATAACATGCAACACAATTATAGAGAAGAGTCAGTCATTCCCCTTTTTTGCTGTGGCCGTTTATGATCCAATCAGCAACATATCAGAAATACTATTATATTACTATAGATCTATAAAGGCTTTGCTAACAAATGCTTATGGTCTGTTGAGTGCAGTCATGCTGTGTTCAAGAGTGTAGGGTAGGTCTACGTCCAGTAGTAGCCTATATTTTAATTTAAAGTCTTTAACAGTGTTGGGAGTAACGCGTTACAAAAGTAATGCAATTACTGTAATATATTGCTGTTTGCGGTAACGCGATAAAGGCATTACAAAAAAAAAATTGGGTAATATCGCATTCGGTACAAACTTCAGTAACGCGCGTTGCAATGCATTTTAACCCCAAATTAAGTGGTGTTTTGGGAAGAACAACAGAGAAGAAAAAATCACAAAATAGTAGAACGTCATCTCCTGATACTGGTTGAAGATGACTGTGGTTGCAGCAGACTCGAAGTCGGATTCTATTTGCGGGATGGACATAAGCCTACGCTTATTATTTTCAGCTTGTCAGAGACAAGGATACGAAGAACATAATAGTTAACTGCACTGTGTGCGAAACCTAAAGATCTCTCTATACCTCGCGAAATAGCACAAGTAATTTAATGAAACCTCTAGTGGTCCCACGCTCATCTTTTTGATTCTTGATAAAACAAACTATGCTCTTGTAGTGCATGCCAGCTTTGTGCTGTGAACTTGAATTAAAGAGAATAAATGAATAGAAATGCAGAAAAAGATTCTGTAGCCTGGCAGTGCCACCGCTCCCACCACGCGCATCATGGACTTTGCATAGGGCACCAAAGGACATGAGGGGCACCCAAATGTAGCCAATGAATAGTAGCTTTACTGCAAACTGCGTTTCACTCTTCATCAATAACGTTTACAATGTCAAAATGCACTAACATGTTACATGCAAGTTTGATACTTTTTGGGTTCTCTCAATCTCCACCACATAGTAGGCTACTATAGTAGAATGGAATTGGTGGGTCTTCAATAATTCGTTTTCCAAGCATTTACATCAGGGGTCTCAAACTCAAATGAGCTGGGGGCCAATTCTGCCAACGTCATCTGATTGGAGGGCCGGCTTTTTCTGAAAATGCAATGTTCTTTTTTTCAAATACCACACAAAACTTCAAACAGAAAGTGCAAGTGTTTTTATCTAGTTTTAGACACCTGTGCTAGCAACCTTAGCTTATAAATAAAATAATGATAAAATAAATATTAATACAAATTATAAAACAAATGAAAAGCATAAAAACAGGTATGTGTGTGTTTCAAACCAAATAAAAATATTTTCCTCTCATAACTTTTTTAAACCTGGCAAACTATAGGCGTCAAGGTTAAGAAAGCAACACCATTGGATTTTTATATCAACACAAGGCCATGGCTTGTGTTGATATAAAAGGCCATGGCTAAAGTGGTAAAATGGTTAAAGTGGTCAGAGATAACGTCCTACTGTAAATGTAAAAATCTTTGAGTAAAACAAAAGTTAATGAAGGGGGTAAATTTACCCATCTAATTTGCCACTGGATGGCAAGCACCTCAAATTATGCACCTTTCAGTAAATACTGGATGAACATATTTGAGCAGGTTTACTTTCCTTTTTTCATATTACCCACATAACAAATTAACAGGAAAACACCTACGATGTATACCAACACCTAAGATGTATATGGTTTCTAAACCACAGCCTACAATAAAGTATTCTGGTCAAAACAGTTCCTATCGTGGGTAATCTGAGTACCCAGAAGTTCGCATCATATTGCGGGTGACTTTGTAGTTTAGAGCCCTATTTCTACTAGCCCTGCTGTCTGTACCACGTCCATTACGGACACTATCATCACGATTACCACTGCAACCTCCAAGCTATGTTGGGCAGAGGGTCGAAATAAGCATGGTATGCTTAGTGGACACCGTCGTATACACGCAGACGCACCTCCATTCAATAGACGATCGATCATAATCTCCAAAAGGATATTCTCCTTCAGATTTAAAATAGGTGAATAACATAGCCTACCTAAGACTTCAGCACACGTAAACGTTTTTCAACTTTTGGTGTAGGCCTATTTCTGCTTAATTTCTGCTTCAATTTATGCAACACTATGGCCTGCATCGCTTCCGCGTCATTACAAATGCACGTCTTTGTGTTTTTCGCTACAAGTATTTCCTGAAAACTTTGCGCAGCGATTTTGGGTTTGAATGAAGCTCTGGATGTCTAGCACATAGTGGAGCAGAGTACAAATGAGATTTGTCACCGTACTTGGAACTATCGTCTATTTTAATCAGTATCGTTGTTTGTCGCAATTAAAAAGTCTCAAGGGCCGGATTACATTATTATTTTGACATACGTCGCGGGCCGGAATTGGACCGGACCCCGGACGCGGGCCGGGTGTTTGAGACCCATGATTTACATGAAGCACATGACAGATAGTGGATACCAGGGACCAGTTTCCCGATAGCGACGGAGACACGCTCTTAAGAGGGTTTTCTACGATTCATCTTACGATCGTTCGTTTGATTTTTCCGACGGTTTCCCGAACATGCTCGTGGCGTGAACGGGCGTGCACTGCTCTTAACCCTTAAAGGTGTAGGTTTTTGAACATTCTAAGTTCCGCAACAATTGAAGGTTCTAAAATTCTATGTTGAATTCAATGAACCCAGATATTCTTTAGAATGTTAATTTCCCAACATTCCCGTCACACCGGTGTGACGGTACTCCTTTAAGGGTTAAGATGCTCTTAAGGGGAGCTGTCCACGTTAGTTCTGAAATATCCTCTAATTTGATGGTGATGTCAGGTGACTGCACGTCACAGCTATAGGCCTACCGTTTAAACTTCGGATATTAATTAGATAGATAGATAGATAGATAGATAGATAGATAGATAGATAGATAGATAGATACTTTATTGATCCCTAGGGGACATTTTTGGAGATAACTGGGTCATTCCATGAAACGGGTCCCTTGTCCACTATAGGATTTTCATATTTCATATTCACATTAATACGAAAATAAAAACACTTTGACATCTGCATGTAAGCGTCCCAAGTAGGTTATATACCACACACAGACATAAATAATTATAATTATTTAAGATTAGATTGTTGCACCATGGGGAGTGTGGTTATTTGAGTGGTACATAATGTGATTGGCTATTAATGGGGTCCAAGAAGGATTGCTGCAGTTTAAGATCGGAGCTTTATATCAGAATATATTAGCAATACAGTCATTCTGGACCAGGTTGTGAAATGTAATTGAAGTGTAACTATAAAAGAGAGAAATTAATAAAGAAAAAAATCTTAAATGGGGACCAGTCTGTATGGTCTGTAGATAATGTGTATACATTTTCGTGACAATTGAATGAAACACCTTGCACAAGCTCATTTTACTGTACTTTCACTTTTAAATAAAAAAAAGAGGATTAAAGAGACGTTTTAGATCAGTAGATGTCAATTAGTGAAGACTTATTGTCAGTGAGATTATGACAATGAAATAATTGTGACCGTAGGCCAAACCTTTTTGGAGATAACTTGGTCATTCCATGAAACGGGTCCCTTTTCCACTATAGGATTTTCATATTTCATATCAAAATCATATTTGCCCACCCCCTGCACCACAGAGAATCCTTGATTTGACCAGCAAAGTTCAGCGAGCAAAAAATTTGAATTCAGAAAGAAATGCACACTTTTGGTTAATTAGCATGACATTTCATAAATTATTTGATACATTATTTATTTGTCAATCTTTGATAGATTGACATAGATCATGGATATCTAGTTTGGATGAGATCCTCTTGTGGTCCTTTAGAGCGGAGCGACATATCAAAAATCTGAATACGATTTTTTTTGACAGCATGATATAGATGATGTATGCCTTGTTTTGTTTGAGGTTTGGCCTACTTAATTCAGTTTCACTTTTGAGTTTTTTGAAAATGCTGAGAAATGTGTCAGTTTTTGTAGCAGATAACAAATAAAGTGAACATGCAGAAGACTTGAGAGATTATGATTTAAAGAATTTTGACCATAGGCCAAACCATTTTGGAGATAACAGCGAAAATGTAAATTTGATCATAACAGCGCCATCTTGATGTCAGTCTGTGCCATTTCATGCACCTAAGTGGCAGACGTAGTTTACAGTACAACCCCCTGCAAATTTTGCAGCCTTTTTGACTGGCAGTTTTTGCTGCAATCACTTTTAGACCGTTTCTATAAAACTGACGAGAATAAAAAACAGTTGGGTTCCAGCAGCTGCGCTTCTTGGACTAATAATATAATATAATATAATATACAGTATATTATATATACATTAATACATGTAAACGTATAAACAATGAGTAGCATATTCTCTCTCTCTCTCTCTATTGCATTTCAAGGCAGAGAGCACTCTTAAGTTCTAAGTATGAACATGGGCCATAGGATTCAAAAAGGCTTTATAATGGAGGAAGTTAAGGAAGTGAGTTGATAAATTGATAGGAACCTTTCTGCTTGTGCTTTGTTCCCAACCTCTTACAACTAGGCAGGGAGCACACTTCCAGAATACAGAGCATAGACCATATCTTAATTTGGTCCTTCTCACAGTTGTAGTAATTATAAATAAGTATAAGTATAAGTACTCTTTTGATCCCGTGGGGGAAATTTGGTCTCTGCATGTATCCTAATCCGTGAATTAGTGGATGTGGGCATGGGAGAGCAGTGCTCAACCACTTCCTCCGGCCACATTTTTCCTACTGGGTCGGAGATCGAGCCAGCAACCCTGGTTACAAGCCCAAAGGGCCTAACCAGTAGGCCACGGCTGCCCCCTGCTTAATCATAAGCAGTGGCTTACAAAGTGGTTGCTGTAATGTTAATGCATTCTCCTGTGCCAAAAGTTCTATGACGTGGGTATCAAGTGCACACGCATGAACTGCTGATTGGCTCGCTACTGTTTATTTCCAGCAAGTAACAGACATGTAGGAAGAACACAGCCCCTTGTATGTCTAAGCTCACAGTACATGAACAAGGTGGGAATTAGAGGGCCCACACATAACTAAGAACCTGACGTAGAGTACCCACCACCCAAACACATAATGAACATACTGGTTACATGAACACCCGCACTCTACACATGCATTCATCTGCGCCACAGTTCTAACGCATAGCCTTACAGTATATACATAATTCTTCCAGTCTGGTGTTCCCCCCTCACTCGTCCGACACATGTCACCCGCCCTTCAGTGAGTGTATTGTGGGTAAGTGTGTAGCTGTAGTGTAGTGTAGAGAGTGGGAGACAGAGGAGAGTGGGGATGGAAGCTGGCAGCCCTGCTGCGTCTGGGCTTCTGTGTGTGTGACACAGGCGGCGCGTGGACAGCAGGCGCAGCAGATGGACCCTGTGGCTCGCCAGGCCTGGAGAGGGTCGCGTGGCTACGCTCCCCTGCCGCGCAGCACTGTCACGCGCAGATGAAGTGTGAGTCTCCCCACAGACGCTGGGGCTCTGTGTAGCGTGTGTGCGGTGACAGGCTGTTAGCAAGCCAGGCAACAGTTTTCTCTTTGTTTTCGAGTGCGAGAGGGGATGGAAGGGGGGGTTGGATTGCAGCAATGACTGCAAATGCCCAAAGTCATACTTTGGGTGCAATATGGAGTTTCACAAAATATTGATAATCACTTATAGACTACCATAGTCACTAGGCAAGCACATGTTTTGTTGATCTAAAAGTAATTCTAGATTCAAGTGTGGAGTTGTTTTGTCTGACAAATGAAAGTAGCTGGTTTGGTTCAGCATTCAAGTCAATGGAGTTGTTTTAGCTTGGCAGTTAACCACCAGACCATAAATGATGGTGCCGCGCCACCATAATTAGTGTGTCTGTGGGTGTGAGCTAGCTTTTAGCAACCACTTGCTCACTGTAGCCTGGCAAAGGCAACAGGCCCCCTGGCTGTGTGGCACTCCTCTCCTGATGCCACCTGTACGGTGTTCATTTTAGGACATCCTCAGACTCAGGTGTCAGACTCAGAAAAACATCGGTCATCTTCAGACAAAACTGCCTCAGCGTCAGAAAAACCTCTGTCATCCTCAGATAAAACTGCTTCAAACCAAACGGCCTCAGAAAAACATCTCTAAGGAGTCAGGTCTCAGAAAAAACGCTGTCAGAAAAAGTGGAGTCAGGTCTCAGGTGGAGTCAGATCTCAGAAAAAACGCTGTCAGAAAAAACAGAGTCAGACGAAAAAGTCTCAAATGAAAAGTTATTGCGGGGAAAGAAGAAGACGACGGATACAGAACGGTGAGTTTAATATTATGTAATACATTTAGTCTCCTACATTTATACTTAATACATTTATTCTATCACTGGCATGTTATAGTTGGTGCTTGGTTAGATGTAGAAATTATAAGTAAAGGTAGAAAGTGATCCAATGATATACACATTGTAGGAAATCGATTTATGTAACTTAGCTAACCTCACTTCGCTAGTAACATTAGCAGCTGCTGTAAGGCACATACCGGAGTAAGCTACGTACTACATACAGCAAAATAATTCGTTTTTCGTAGGACTACGGTACTGTAAGGATCCTAATTACCAGGCTGATGATAATCTTTTCAGTCATATATTGACTCTTGATCAACTACTAAGTGTGGGCCTATTGTGGGCCTACTGTCACATGTCCACAGGAGCAGTTAACTATAGGGACAGGAAATGTAATCAAATGTATACCTTGTCATGTCTTGATTGATTCACTCTCACTACAACAATGGTCTCAAGTCTCATCAAAGTACTCTCAAATCAGATGACCTCCAACCATGTGATCCCAAATCAATGTAGCCAACCACAAACTAGGTAGCCTACCGTATTTAAGTGAGGTTCACAGAGCATTCTAGGAGCCATTCTGTAGTCAGAATCTCCCGCACCACTAAGGTGTGTAGTCATCATCCTCTGAGCTGGTATGTTCATTCTCTGATTGCTTCATATGGTTTCCTAAATGTTCCTTTAACCTGTTTTCGTGACTTTCACATTATTCATTTAGATGTACCTTCTATAATGTATTGGATGAATAGCTTGTGTCTGACAAATAAATTGTTATGCTTTGACCCGCATAGTTTTCTAGAGTTTCTTTAGATATCCCTCAAGTTGAAGATGGGCCAGGAGGAACGGCTAGGATTAGTCTCCAGGGCCGTGGGGGCTAAATCAGTGAAAGTGTAGGCATGCTACCAGGAGAACTGGCCATCGTATTGTACTGTGGTGGGTCACTGATTTTATTAGTAGTCTGGAATTAGACAGCTAACCTTAGCACACCCTGAACCCTCTGTAGCTTCGGTAAGGTGTTCTGTCCAGATGAGCATAGTGGTCCAGGCCAGCACTATAGCCTCTGACCGACTTTCACACTAGGATCATTACTCAAGTGAAGGCGCCTCCCGAATTAATCGGCCGAGGAGGGCCTCACACACTATTCTTGGGGAAGATGCGTCTAATTAAATAGCTAGAAGGCATTCTTGTAACAGCATTGTGGGTAGGCCCACATCGGCCTACTATGGATAGTAATATTACGTTGACCGAAACTTCTCCATATCTAGCGGGGTCAGAATCATTAGGTTAACAGGGGTTCTATAATCAATTGTTATTTCCAACAGCGCGCGGACAGCTTCACGATTTCCTTCGACCACTCCCAGTTCCCTCATTGGTCCTGACGAGTGACGTCTTACAGTACATTCACTGCAAAAAACTGCTTATCTAATAAAATCTAACCAAGATTATTAGTCTTATATCAAGATAAAAATAACTAGTTTGTTTTGTTTTCAGTATAAAGAGACTTACCTAGCGCTTTCTCATGAAATCATTTGACTTAATTTAGGAAAAGTTTTACTTATTTTAAGACATCTCATCCTGAAAACAAGCTAATTTTTCTGCCAGTGTGTTAAGCAAATTTGTCCTAAAAACAAGCAAATTTGTCTGCCAGTGCGTTAAGTAAATTTGTCTTGATAAGACTCTTAAATTAAGTCAAAATGGTCTTACGGGAGAGCACTAGGTAAGTCTTTTCATACTAAAAACAATACCAAATAGATTACAAGATTAATAAGACTTGGTTAGATTTCATTTTTTGCAGTGTTCAATGAGCTAAGGAAAAGTGGGTAAAACATGTTTCCACCACGAAAGTCCAGAACAACACCTGGACCATTATTTCTTACTTTTGCTAACCGTTTCCCAGTAGTACACTACCTACCAGTAAGAAACCTGCATCATTTATCATCACATCATTATTCCCAAACCCCCATAAAGACAAATGTGCTATGCCATGATGTAATACCATATAATACCATTATAAAACGTTAGCAGTTGTCATTGTCATTGCACAACAATAATAGACAGACATAGACAGGTACTTGAAATGTAATCCCCAGGGGACAATAACTGCAGCGTTGTTGAATTAATTTGATATGTTATCTTAACTTTTTAGAGAAATATAGAACTATTTAGAGAAATGTGCCTTGTGGTACTTTTTCCACTTTTTCCTAGCTCATTGAACGTACCGTAGTCCTACGAAAAACAAATTATTTTGTTGTAAAAAAAAGTATACATAGCATACTCCGGTATGTGCCTTAAGCTGCTAATGTTACTAGCGAAGTGAGGTTAGCTAAGTTACATACATCGATTTCCTACAATGTGTTTTCCTACATTGGATCACTTTCTACCTTTACTTATAATTTCTACATCTAACCAAGCACCAACTATAACATGCCAGTGACAGAATAAATGTATTAAGTATAAATGTAGGAGACTAAATGTATTACATAATATTAAACTCACCGTTCTGTATCCGTTGTCTTCTTCTTTCCCCGCAATAACTTTTCATTTGAGACTTTTTCGTCTGACTCTGTTTTTTCTGACAGCGTTTTTTCTGAGACCTGATTTTCTGAGACCTGACTCCACTTTTTCTGACAGTGTTTTTTCTGAGATCTGACTCCACTTTTCCTGACAGCATCTTTTCTGAGACCTGACTCCACTTTTTCTGATAGCGTTTTTTCTGAGACCTGACTCCACTTTTTCTGACAGCATTTTTTCTGAGACCTGACTCCTTAGAGATGTTTTTCTGAGGCCGTTTGGTTTGAAGCAGTTTTATCTGAGGATGACAGAGGTTTTTCTTACGCTGAGGCAGTTTTGTCTGAAGATGACAGAGGTTTTTCTGAAGCTGAGGCAGTTTTGTCTAAAGATGACAATGTTTTTCTGAGTCTGACACCTGAGTCTGGTTTTTCTGACGCTGAGGCAGTTTTGTCTGAAGATGACAGAGGTTTTTCTGACGCTGAGGCAGTTTTGTCTGAAGATGACCAATGTTTTTCTGAGTCTGACACCTGAGTCTGAGGATGTCCTAAAATGAACACCGTACACCTGGCTGTCTGGTGGCCAAGTCTTCACCTCCACGGCTCAACCAGCAGTTCCCGCTAAAGAGGCCCCGGTGTTTGCCTCCGATGTAAGAGTCGCAGACATCCCCAATTAGCCTCTAGCCAAAAATCACACCTCTGCTTGTCAGGATGGATTGGCCACGCCATTGAACTGTCGCCTGGGAATGACGGATAGGCCTCTTAAAGGTTTCTGGGGCTTTGTTGATGCACGCGCTGCTTTATGAGAAGGGGGCACCAGGCGTGATAAATGGAAAACAAGCAGCTTTATTGCTAGAGCCACTAAGCTATGATACAAATGCATCTCGTAATATACCATGCTGGCTGTTCTCGCATACATCTTTGCATCATAAGTGTGTGTGTGTGTGTGTGTGTGCATATTTTCTGTATCTCTGTATGTTTGAGTGTGCATATGTCATGTGTGTGTGTGTGTGTGTGTGTGTGTGTGTATTTGTGTATGTGATTGCATGCATGTGGGATGAGCTCGCACAAGATTCATCAAGAAATGAAAAGAAAGACGTTTATGAGCGGAGGAGTCTTTTGCGGGTATGCTAGAATCGCCATCTGCTAGCTGTGAAAGTTTATTCCCTCGGAGCTCGCTGCCACATTGAGCTACTGGCCAGGCGCGGCAGCAGAATCTCCACCGACATGATGTATGGCACGACTCTTAGCTCTTTAAAATGTCCCCAGTCCGACAGAGAGAGGAGGCCCAAACTGCAGACTCAGTACATTCTCATGAACATTAGCATGTTTCCACATCAGGAAATGGCATAAAATGACATCGCAAAATGTTTTAGTGCCAGTCGGATGAAAGTGCTGTCACATCATTTCAGTGATATCGTTTAACAGTGTTTTACAGGTATGAAGGAAAAATGCCTTGGAAAAAAAAATACACTGCATGCAAAAATGATAGCAAAAATATGTAGAAAATGTATTATATGTGTCTTTCTGTGTAAATGTATGTGTGAAACTGATTGCCATTGTCTGTGATTTGTGACTGCTTTTGAAATAACCTAATTTCCAAGAGACGCATCTTTCAGATTTCCCTTGTACTCTGTCACCACCCCTCTCTGAAGGATGGCAACTGTGTCATCAAGTCTGTTTAAGTGTTTTGCTTATTTCAGAAGAGTTATGATTAGGTGAAGCAGTTGGCCTTGAGGACCGGCACATTTCTTCGTTTTGCCGTTAGTGTCAGGAGGAAATGCTTTGCACAGTTTGTAGAGGCTGGATATAATAGGACTGGGACTGGATATGGAGAGAGAAGATGGTGGGGGGGTGGTAGACAAAATGGAAAGAAGGCTATATTCACCATCCTATTGGAAAAGGTCACGCGTCAAAATAACAACAGCAAGGCAGGCTGCCTCAGTAAACTGATAGTAACATGGTCCCTTATTTACCTGGCATTTATCGCAAGCGATTTATCCAACGTCATGTTTAAATATCAAGTCCCTCCTGTAAATATTTATGACTTCCCATACCTACAGTACAGGATGATGCTCATCTCTGTCTAATGAATAACTTAGCAGCTTTGAATAATGCATTAGCAGTGCCATTTTCTCAGCTTTACCATGTCTGTTTCAGGTGGTTGCTCAACCTGGTAGTGTGTGTTGTGTATATGTGTGTATGTGATGTTGGTTTGAGTGTTTGACTGTGTGTGTGTGTGTGTGTGTATGCCTCTCTCTCTCTCTCTCTCTCTCTCTCTCTCTCTCTCTCTGTGTGTGTGTGTGTGTGTGCACATGGCAAATTTAGAAGTTATCTGAAGTATACTCCTGTAAAATATCTCCCTTGGTTCCTCTCCATGTCCTTGTCATCTCTCTGGTGGTGCTAATCATTCCATTTGACCACACTGGAAATGAGCATGTCATCAGAAATCACAATGCTGAGGGACACCATCTCATCCCATCCCATCCGGGGCGGTCTTCTGGTGATACACCAGCAGTGAGCAATCGCAATCAATCACTGAGGGAGGGATTGCCTTCTCCTTCACAGTCAAGAGCTTTGATATTTGAGTATTTGATTGTGTGTGTGTGTGTGTGTGTGTTTTCAACCATCTGTGGCAAACTCCTCTAATCCTCACCATGAAGTGCCATGTGTGAGATATTCAGGTTGGCGCATTTATTGGTTCACTGATCCATTTAAGACCATTCAATATATTCATCCAAGTCACGCACTCAGGAGACGGCAAAGCAGTGTCATACATCAGAATTAATTTATTATGCATGTCTGTGCCGACACACACACACACATACACACACACACACATGTTGGGTGGCACAACTAGGGAGGTGTCTAGCATGTGCTTGAAATATTTATTAGCTTAAAGTCGTTAACTGGTGGCTATTAAAATTATCGCCTATGTTGGTATGGTATCCCTCCTCCCCCTCTATGCACCAGTGTGTGTGTATGTATGTATGTGTGTGTGTGTGTGTGTGTGTGTGTGTGTGTGTGTGTGTGTGTGTGTGTGTGTGTGTGTGTGTGCTCTGTTCCACTGGGGATGTGGAGGGAGGCAGCTGGAGCTGTACCTCCCACTAGATTTGAATGGGCTACAGGGGACTTAGCTGTAACTGCGTATAAAAAAGCCTTGGATCTGGCTTGCTGACAGTTTTAGTGTAAAGGCACAAAAACGGTTAGTAGATTTGGGCGTAAATGGGGACACTACACCTCACTCAAGCTGTGATTTCATTTTTGCGCAGCGATCCATCATGATTGACCATTCATCTAATATCCTCTTGTGACTTGAAGTTGTTGTTGCAGTGTCAAATTTGTGCACGTACTGTAAGTTCAGCTCAGCATCTGGACGAAAACATCTCCATTTGAATATCACAATCAAAAACTATATCAATAAACAAACAAATAAATAACATATCCATTGCTGGTAGCTGAGGTATTCTGTCTCATCTACTGTTCCAGTGTTCTCATGTAGGCCTAAGGGCAGTTGAGGCTTTGCTGCCTTTTGCTGGTTACTGAAGTGGACCCCATGCTAAGAGGTACGTGTAGTGCATCTTCACCAGTGTTCAAAGAGTAGTAGGGCAGCCCAGTTCTGCAACCTAACACTGCAGGAGCAGAATCTACTGTGTTTAATCAACCCACCATTTCCAGGTATAAGCATACATATATATTACTCACACTTAGAAACTCATATTGCACACACACACATACACAAACACACAATATATATGTACTCTAACATGCAGGTAAAGGAAATACAAAATAATGATGAGTAGTAAGGTCTAGGAAAAGTGTATCAAAATTCAGTAAACAGAGTGATATTGCCACATTATATAGTTAATTGTAGTAATTGGAACAGAGTGCAACATAGGAATGGATATCCTAGATAGATAAGAATAGCCTGTTGAAAAGGTAAAGAAAAATGTGTCAACACATCTATCCTTATCTATCCTGGCTATCCTGATCCAGGTTGCACTCTGTTCCAAATACTATTATTATACACTATGCTCAGTGACATGTCAGTGTACTGCTTTTTATGTTACATACTGTACTGTTATAAAACCTTGTTTTTTATATACCTTTTATAACAGCATAGCGGAAGGCATTTCTGAAATATGCCAGACACTGCACTTTCTACCCTCTAATTGTAATCGCCTGGTAGATTTTACCCCATCATATCTCTTTCATTATCTTTTTAAGAAGGCAAAGTAGTTCTCTAAGATCTTGACCCTTCTCACACCTTATCTGTGTGCTTTACTATGCAAAGGCCATAACGTGCGTGCAACACATGGCTCCAGCTCCAGCCCTGATTTGCTCACGACCCTGAGGTGATTGTCTCCCTCCAGAAGAGCCGTCATTGGGTGAGGATCCACCTCCGCTAAGTGAGGCAGAGTCTAAATGTTGCTGGGATTCCCGGATGGCGTGCTTGATCGCTTCGCCTCGAGACCTCTCCAACCGCTGCGCTGAACTCTGACCTATGGCTTTTACCGGCAGTATGAAACTGTCAGCACCTCAAGCTTCCAGTGTTGCAGTAAGAGAGGCCTCGGGAAGGTCCTCGGAAAAGTGCCTTGGCAAAACCATGAGCCGTGTCTGCGAAAGGAAGAAGACCTTTTGACACGCTGCTGTTTCAGATGAGATGTATGCTCTTTTAAACCACAGAGGAAAGAGACAGAGAGGCTGACAAGAACATGTTCTGGAGTAGCCACACAGATGTGCCCACAGGCACTATAGTAATGACCGTGGGAAACATCCAACACCAAAATGAAAAAAAAAAAAACAGTGCAAGTGTGGACTAAAAGAAAGCCAGTTTTGTTGTGCTTATTATGAATGAGTATTTTCACCCTTGCTCATGCATAATCTCTGGCCCATTTCCCTGAGTCTGTTGAATTTTATCAGTGATGGGTCTATTTTTGTTTGTTTGAGGCTCTGTCATATATTCAGCTGATCTGTGGTTTTCTAAATGTAAGCTGCAAGCATTGCCCCGCATGCAAATTTCCTTTTCAGCAACAGAGGCAGTGCATTTTCTCCTCAAGCAGCTGATGCTACTGGTGGACTGTGCTTTGTGTCGTTAAAAGTTACCACATTTTTCATGGCAAGCCCTCAGGCTGAACCCCCCCCCCCCCCCCCCCCCATCTTTTTCTGTGTTGTATCATTCACCAGTCATCAGGTTTTTAAAATTATTCATCAGCTTTTTAGCCCCACAGCTTTTCATTTAATCTCAGAATGTTTAGGGTCATGTGTTCATAAGGTGGAGGTCAGTGAATAATGCTTTCAGCGCTTTGATGGGTGAATTTTTGCTGGGAACAGAAGAAGAAGAATAACAGAATAAGTTTTCAGCAGCATGGGTTTGATGGAAGCAAGGGTGAAAGTGTTTGGAATGAATAAGTTTAGCACACTGAAATCATCATGCTTCAGTAGTTTTTTGTTTTGCACTCACCTCACTCTCCATTCCGCACTCTCTCACAAACTCTCTCTTTCATATATGTATATATATATATATATATATTTGTTTTTTTTTATTTATTTATTTATTATTATTTTTTTTTTCTCATATTTTTTGTAGAACCAATCTGAAAACACAGGTCTACCATGTGAGATGATTATTCTTGGCGACAGGTGCAAGGTAGTGTGCAGGGCAAAATGCTTTCTGCTTGCCCTTGCATTTATCCACGTGGCTGGTCCCTCCGAGTCAGCTGTACCACAAGCCTCTGACTGATAGCTTGCGACAAACAGGCCTGTAGGGCTCATAGGCTGCCGTCAACTCTCTGTTCGTGACACCCCCTCCCCCAACACACACACACACACACACACACACAAACACACACACATACACACCACACCGCTCAGACTGACCTGATTAATGGTTAAGAGGGGCATACAAATACAGGTCACACCTGGTCAAGGTGCAGTCCGACTCAAGCCGAGAGAGGGGAAAATAGCTCCAGCACTCCTCACTGAGCAAAGCACTTCTGAGCGCGCAACTTGAGAAATTGGTGACTGAGCGCACCTGGTGGTTGATGTGGCATATAAATGACAGGAGAGTCAGTTTGAACTTCTCACAGTAGCAGGATGTCTGGATTAATTATACATTAAAGGGGAGTAGTGTTAGTCACTATATGACCTTATTTGGTTGTAAATATGTGTAAAATAATGATGTGCTGTATATGGTAGTATTAGACTTTTGCAAACATTTATTTATTTGGGTGTTTTAAGCTGTTATACATGTAGGCTACCTATATGCCTGCATGTTCAGTATTCAATATTCTGTCAATAACAAAACAAATTCCATCTGAAACAATTACCAAAAATAGTACGCCCACATAAGTTATTTTTTATTTTGTAACCATAATTGAGTTGTTGATTTTTGTATCTAATGAAATATATCCTAGATAAACCAAGAATAAAATGTACCATGTTGTAGAAACAAAACCAGTCATTCCATTAGGCTCAGTACTGAAAGTGGTTTAGAGAATGAGCTTCTGTTCAACCGTGCTTGTCATAAAATAAAGGAAGCCATTTCTCTGAAGGCTCAAAAGAAAGAGAAAAGTGTGTTCGAAGCAAACCGTGCATTGTAATGCCTTGCAGAGCAGCATCTAGATTGAATTGCAATTTTTTTTCTTTTCTTTTTTCTTTCTTTTTTTTTACAATTTCATTGCTTTGCCAGATGGTCTGTGCAGCCAGAACTACTTCTGCGAGACAAGAGGGGTGATCTATCCTCAGCACAGAGTGGCGATGTATTCAGAGTCGTGAACATCTAATAAGGCCAGCGAGGACACTCACTCTTATTAAGGGAGGTGAGGGGAGGGTAACCTCACAGGGTGAGAGAGAGAGTGAGTGTGTGTGGGTGTGTGTGTGTGTGTGTGTGAGATAGAGAGAGCAAGGGAGAGAGAACGTCACTATTACCAAAATCATTTCCATTCAGTTTTCATTCAGATAACAGTCAATCAAAATGGCTAAGTGCAGTTTGGTGATTAGGCCTGATTGCCTGGGAGTATCAGAATCTTTGATGATCTTATATTTTCACAATGAAATAGCTCAGAGACAGAGAGCGCTATAATACACTGAAATGGAAGAATAGTGGTGGCCTGTTCAGAGATAAAAGCTGTGCTATTATTCGCAATTGTTTACCTGGAGGCTTGTGAAGTGCATGACAGCTACAGCGTCTATGTCGGAGCCTATATGTGTAAACCATTGGATATGGAATTTATTCACCTGGCCAGTCTGGCATTCTGTTGCAATTTTGAGAGTAATTAAATGTGCATTTTCCCGCAGAATGCAGCTCCACACACCTCCCTCAGCTCCCCTTGCTCAGCCAAATGAAGAAATCAGGTTCCTGTTGGTTGCTTTCCCCTAGTGGAGAAGCCTGCATCCAGGCAGTGACGGTGACTGGCAGGGGCGATTGGCAGGGTTTGAGATGGGGGGGGGGGGAAATGAGGCACATTGTGCAGCCTTAGCCAGTTCAGCAGTTTAGAACAGAGCAGCCGTTCCATCACCGTGTTGCGTCCGAATGAGCCCAAAAACGCTGTCTGGGGCTTAAGCGCCTTTGCAGCTGCAATGCCGGGTGGAATGCCCACAGAAAATGGCCTGAGCTCTTGGTTCATATGTTAAAGGGATAAAAGTTAGACACCCACCTCCATAACAATGAGTGTGTCTTTGTTTTAAAAGGAGCAAAATAACTCAGTCATTTTGGCTTGCTTACAGACACTAGGCAGAAAAACTACTCTGCTGTAAATAACAAATGACAACGAAAACAAATAAAAACTAAAATTGAAGCCTGTAGGTACTGGATTCTCGAAGACAGAATAACAAAATGTGCCTTTTTTCATCATTTTCACCTCTGGTCAAATAAAGCTTGCTCTTTGAAATATCACAGTTTTAGGCTCGTTCAAGCCAGCAAATTCCTGAGAAGATGTTAACGATTGTCAAAATCTGTCAGATTGGTAATGAATAATGACCCATCAACTTTTGTTTGCAAGTCACACAAATTCGGATATCACTATTCAGACTGAGGTCGCATTGCAAAAAATATCAGACCAATATCTGATTCAGGACCACATATGGAAGTGGCCTACCCTGGAAATACAGAGTTCTCGCGAGAGCGCAATTTGAATTTGCTCTGGCAATGAGTAATCATGCTCATTACCTATGCCCATGGAGCTGCACCAATCACATCAGTGTATCTGATATAGGCGGGCCAGAGGCGAGCTAAACAGATGATGACAGCGCTGCAACGTCGAAGTTGGGAATCAGTCAGTAAACAGTGGTTGTAGTATGATCGAATTGTCTCAAAGTCCAGAATCAGTCAGTAAACACTGGTCGTAGTTAGCCTAGAAATCTAGACGTGCCCCTATCGGCAGCAAATTACATTTGCTGCCAGGGCTAGTCTAGCAACTCTCCGTTAGAGTCGTCAGGTGGGCTTAACATAATGATTGATGGCAGAGTTGCAACGGTTTGGCTTGAATTCTCTGCTACTTGAAAACAAATAAGATGGATGTTGCTGTTGGTGAACAGTGTGACACGAGTTAAGCTTTTATTAAGTTGGCAAACGTTTGAACTAGCCAACTAGCTCCGCTGGTGGGAAACGCATGGGACTTATAGTGCTGCTGCTGTCCTATTGTGTGCAGAGGGAATTTGAAAGACAACTGATTATCCCGCCCCTCGGACTGAGCACTGCGAACGGTGAGTGCCCAGACCCTACATTTTAATGTGGGTCTGGCTCGTCAGGCTAGGTCGTAGTGTTAACCAATTGTGTGCAGTGATATTTTCAAATGAATGCTTGGTGCCGCCCCTTGAGTTGGGCCATTTTCAATACTCAGTCAGACCCTTAATTTTTCAGATTTGGGTCTGTATTTCCAGGCTAGAAGAGGCCAAAATAAGAATAGAAAAAGTCAGATTCCATGTGATGTGTGCTGTTATGAATGATCAGATATGTGTCACATTAACTGAAACATTTTGGATTTGGCCTGAATGTAGCCTAAAGATATTGTTTATTGAGATAGTAAAGTAATCTTATGTAAGGTAGTGTAATGGGTCTGCATTCAGAAGGAAGCCACTGCTTCACAACTATTAACACCATTCATTTGGAAGGTTCATACTTAGACCATAACCTTTTTGATTACTGTGCTAGAAGTCAGGGTCTTAAAAATGCAAATAAATTACAGTAGCTACATGCTGACGCCGCTTCAGAATCTGAGCAAGATTAAAGAGCAATACAAAAACATACCACCAGATCATGACAAATAGCCAAGCAAGGTAAACAACTTCAGTATATTTGACCAGACGAAGCAGTTCAAATCTTCTGATTGACTGAAATTCATTGCTACAATAATACAATAATTTTGTGGCTGTTTCCATTTACTTTTTAGGTTTCTGCTTAGGTCGACAGTTTGTTGTTTTGCCAACAGTTACATCTGAAATGGAATATCCACAGCCCATGTCAGGCGTAGAGATATGTCAAGCTCCTCATGTGTTGCAACCAGTTTGGACCTGGCCTGGATGTCTGGGTCATAAAGCTCATTTGTTCGGGCTGACCAGTCTCTGTCTAGCAGCAGTAACGCTTCTCCGAACTGAAAGAAATTACTTAAAAATGAGCCATATAGCAGCTTTGCTGTTCCCTAGAGGGCAAGTAGGGAATTCAAAGATATGAACTTCTATCCTTCCCTCTCAGCTCTGTGAGAGGCCATAGAATTGCTGCCATTTGATGTCCGAGGCATTCAATTTACATACATTAGTGTTTGCTGCCGGAATGATTTGTGCTGCATATGAAATGCTAGTGAGTCAGAGTGAGCAACCTCACAATGTCCATGCACATTGTTTTCACATGAACTATTTTGCAGAGAAGAACAGCCTTTGCAACGGTCAAGATTAGCCAAGCTATTTTCGACCACATGCAGATTTTGTAACCTTTATGCCGGATTTGTCCTGTTCCCCTGCTCCTCTCGAAAGGCCCAGTCTTTGAAACTATTTTCATACTGTATGTTTTTTTTTCTTCTCCAGTGCACAGTGGCGGAGCAGCGTTTAATCAGAATGTATTACCCTGTCCGTGTTCATACGCATATATTTTCTTTTTTGGCTCCACTGAGCTGAGCTGCATATTTCATCGGGTCATCTTCCACCGCACCTCGTGGCAGGCCCCGACACGTGCCAGTTCATTTCCTCCTTATCGCTACATGTGTTGGGTCTGATTAACAGCCATTCTCCTGGCTCATCAAACCATAACTTGATTAGTCGTAGAATGTGCATGTATGATTGGACTAATTTATGTGCACTGCAGTTAGCTCATTCTCACCCCACCCTCTCCACTCATGCTTATTTACCTCCACCCTCTCTCTCTCTCTCTCTCTTTCTCTCCTCCTCTTTTCAGCCCAGAGCTAGATATTAAAGACTGTAAATGAAATTTCTCTGCTTGATTCAAATAGCGGCTCTGTGAGGGACTGCACAGACAGGGGTTTGGGAAGGTTTATCATTGCTTTCCAGTAATGTTTCCCTCTTGTGCTATCTGTGGTCGGTCCAGGCGTTGTTGTTGTTGTTGTTGTTTTTTATTAGTGGCTTTAAAAACAGTTACATGCTGATGCCTTTCAGTCGGAGCCTTCAAACACAGACAGGGATATCACTGGGTGACAGGTGGAGTCTTGCCCAGGGGCTCAGTGTGCCATTACAGCACAGTGTGGAGAAATCTTTAAACACACACAAAAAAAAAGGGGGGGGGGGGGGGGGGGAATGGATGTGCAGGGTGTGAGAGGTATGAAACGGCAACCCCCCCCCCCCCCCCACACACACACACACACACACGCTCACTCTCACACACACTCACACACACCAATTTGCCACACTCACGCAAACACACACATGACTTGCCTTTAAATGCAGTTCTTGCCACTGAGTTGAGAAATATTAAGATTATCTTTCACTTTGAGTTTGCATCAAATCATAATTACCAGTTTCATCACGGGGCTCTTGATGCTAATTAATCCAGGGCCAGAGCATGGTGAACAGTATTTTTCAACAAACACTGAACGAGCCTGGGGAAAGAGGGAAAAATGAAGTGTAATTCCGGGGGGAGTCACACAGATGAGACATGCATTAGCATTTGTATTCGGTGAGTAACATTTATAACACCTAAGCACTGGCGGCATCACTTAACATTTCTATATTATTTCCATAACTCCCTCCCTCTCTCTCTCTCTCTCTCTCTCTCTCTCTGTCTCTTTCTCTCTCTCTCTCTTGTTTCCCTGATGTTTATTTCATGAGTGTTGCTCTTTCCTGTTCACTTTGAGTACAAACACTGGATACTGATGAGGAGGTCATTGTATGAGTAATTTTTGGAGGGGTTTGTGTGGATTTCACAATATTTGCTATTTTTCACCTTCAGGACCATTAAAATGATAGCCACAAATAGTATGAGCGCTTGCATATAATTATGAATTCAGGCCTATCCAGACACTGTCACTAAAGGTCATGCATGTTCTAATTACACTGTATTCTCCATCAGAGAATTACAGTTCTGAGCATCATTTTGGATTCAGTTTTTGACATTGAAATGTTCACGCAACACCTTGTAATTACAAAGTATACAACAATACATTTCATTCAATAAATATGGGGTATGTTTCATGTATGAATGCAGATTTTTAGAGCCAGTGCACATTGCACAACGGCAGGCTAATTTTGATCACTGGCGACAGGAATAGTGTACTAGACCTCACAATCAATATTTTAGAATAAAGCAATGTGATTGTAATACTTAATCCATTTAAACGAGGGCAGTATTAGATTATGTACGGTACAAACTTTCGACTATCCCGAAGTTGTTCCAGTTGCTGACGCTAGGAGCTGTCCTCGGTACTGAAACAGCGGTAGCGCTCTCATCTTGAAGGTGCTGACAGCACTTCGAACCAGCAATCGGCTTAGTGAGCGTTGAAATTTACCATCCTCTGACTGCCTGCTGATCAGAAATACAAATCAGATCCGACTGTACGTTCCAGCAAAACGATCGCGTTCTCTGCGCCGAGCGAAGGGGCGTCTCACCGCAAGTGGCTTCCAGAGCATTTTGGTCGCTTTCCTGTGATTTTGTTAGGAAAGTGTTCAAACACAAGGACATATCTTTCTGTGAGAGGGATTCCAATTCGCGAGCATCATGAACCCGAGCATGTATTGTCGACTGAATCTGGTCACTCTTTTGCTGATTTTCTCCGCTATTGGCCCAGTTGTTCACGTTCAAGGTAAGGAATATTCATTGCTTTATGTGTATGATTGTATTTTGGAACCCATGTGTTGTCCGTTGTCTGCACTCTTGGGGTTGGAACGCAGTGCACGCAGTCTCCTCGCACGTCGTACGACTGCTGTTTCGCCCCTTTGTCCCTTCGCCTTTCGGTCTGTGTTAACGTAGACTACGCTCGCGTGGAATCAACCTTTTCATTTTAGAACCTCTTGACATTTAATGCTGCAGGAGACCCGGTTCACATAATGAAACCAATCGCTTTCTTTCTTTTCTTCACTGGCACGCGCTTTCATCACCTTAGCCAGAGAGTGAAGGTAGACACCGGACATCACAGCACCTCAAAAGTGACTCAGTTGTTGTGTCTCAATCTTTACTTAAACGATTTGTTGAATGACTTCACAAATCGCATCCTTTAATTCTCATTGAGTGTAAATATTTTCACAGTAGCCCAATTTATGCGCTATGCTATTGTATTGCAATTATCTGAAAAAGGTGTAAGTTCAACAGGTTCAGTTTGCGAGCGAGTAACATAATAGATATTGAAGTTGCTTTTCAAGACCGACTTTTCGCAGGATGCTTTCAAACTATGTCAAGTTTGGAGTATTATGTAAAATGAAAAGATTTGAAAATTATAAAAAAAAGCTCCAGGATTTTGATTCATGTTGTCGGATATTTATCAATAGATATTTCCTGAAATACCTGAAATAAATGTAGCCTAAATTAAATGCAATTATATCAGCTTATTTACTGCATACATATTAACAAACAATACTTTCCTGAAATTGCAAGAACACGACACAAAAGTGCCCTTGTACTTTAAGTCGTCTATCTAAAATAAAAGTAAACATACAAATGCATCCTTATCTGATTGCTATATTGTTTAACATTAGTAGCCTATATCACAGTTTATATATTTGCACAGTCGCAATGCTATAGGCTAATTCGTTTTGTTCCTCTTCTGTGATAAAATAGCAGTGCAAAGTGAACAGTGAAAGATACCAAACCCCCCCCCCCCACACACACACACACACACTTCGTCTCTACCCGAAGATTATTGAGATTCTACTATTCCGACCCGCTGATGCATTTGATTCAAGGCAAGCACACGACAAAGAGGGAAAGTGACATATTTACTCGTCTTTGAAACAACTGGTATAGTTAGTAGTTAGACGATTGAAGAGTATGGTGATACCAACGCATTCAAAAGAAGTAAAGTTTGAAATGATTGCACTGTATAGAATGCTTGTATGTGAGGGATCAAATCAGGAATAATTCATCAATGCATAAAAGCAATCTTGCGCTCCATTCATTTAATATGGGTTTCTAACCATGTCTTCCAATCTGGCATCATTCTCACGCAATCATCTTTAATCCCGTCGACTGTCTCAGACTCTTAAAACATCCTCTGAACACATCCCTCTGAACAGTAGACTGGATGTATTCATAGATGTTCCTCACGTGTTATAATATTGTTATTATTATAAAATTTCCCAGACAAATGCTTACACACCAAGATGTAGTATTGATTGTGCACCACTTTTATCAAAATAACTACTTCACTCTGAGGCAATCTTTTCTCAAAGAGCGGTGTGTGTGTGTTTGTCAGACACTGTGTCAGTATGGAGAGATTTCGTTGTCTGGTATCAACAGGAATTGTATTTGGTCATAAAGTAGTGACTGCATGGTTCAGTTACTGCTGTAGATAGTTGACATCATGATGCGAAAAAGGTCAGCATTCATTTTTTTCATCCTGAATTGCTTCGCCTGTTCATAAATAAAGCAGTCATGAAAATAATCTGCGTTGCATAATTCAAGGAAGAGGAACATTTTAATCTGACATCCCCTTACTTCTGCCACAGCAGTCCTTTTAACATTAAAACTCACCATGAATATTACAAGATGAAACTTAGAAGCACGCACATCCTCCTCAGCCCTATTTAGAGATCAGCACAGTAATAAGAAACTAATCTGCCAGGACCCTCGTGCTTCTAATTGGACGTTGCGCGGCATCAATACCGGATCACATCTTGATCTTTGACTTCGATCTATCTCTCCGTTCTGACCAGTCACCTTCAATCAAGAGTGTTCGGCCTCTGAGGCTGCACTCAGCCTTACCTTGAAAAGCACTCTGACTAATGCGCACCTCCATCAATCTACAAGCGCCGGTGAGAGCCAGCTAAAAGCTAGCGGGGGCTTCCATCACAAATTGATGACACTGTGTTGCTCTCTTTGAAATGGATGAAGGTCAACAGATCTATTTACTCTGGGCAAAGTCCATCCACACACACACACACACACACACACACACACACACACACACACACACATACATATGCACACACATCTATGTGTGAGTATGAACTCGCAGAATGATTTAACTGTATGATATAAGATATAAATACATATACTTTTATGTGTGTGTGTGTGTGTGTGTGTGTGTGTGTACACATAGATACATGTATGGCTATGTGCATATCCCCAGTGTAAGCATGGCCTGTGTGTGTGTGTGTGCATGTGCGTGTGCGTGTGTGTGTGTGTGTGTGTCTTGTGGGAGTGCTGACTGATGCCCATGGTGTCTGGCGCGCTGCAGCTCTGTAAATTCGCCGTGTGGCGGCTGGCTCCTGGCACAGGAGGCCCCTCGGGAAGAGCCAGTGATTATGGGAATGTCAGAGTGGGCTGACATATTGTTCCCCGCGCCGCTCCGGAGCAGAAGGGGCCAGCCCTCCCCTACCCTCCCCTCCCTCCCCTCCCGAGAGCAGGGGAGAGGCCCTCTGTACCCAGCATGCCGCAGGAGCCGACTGCTCACTTTGGCACCTGGCCGGACTCCGTTGAGCAGGCCCTGTGTCGGTGCCACGTGCTGGCGTGCCCCTCGGAGGTGCTGTGGAGGGCCTGGTGGAAAGAGCTCTTTCTCCGCTGTCAGGATCGCTCTCCTCCAGCCAGCGATTCATCAGCAGCCTGATGGCATCTGGTGAAATGGGATAGACAGGGCGACATTTTTTCTCCTCATTCCTTGCCCTTGTGTAAGTGTTTGTGTGTGTGTGTGTACGTGTAAGTGTTTGTGCGTGTGTGTGTGTGCGCGCGTGTGTGTGTGTGCGTGTTTGTGCGTGCATGCAGGCATGTTTGAGTATATTTTTGTGTGTGCACTTGTGTGTGTGTGTGTGTGAATGTATATGCAACAGTGTCACAGTCTGCACATTTGAGTGTGTGTGTGTGTGTGTGCACGTATCTCTCTCTCTCTCTCTCTCTCTCTCTCTGTGTGTGTGTGTGTGTATTTGTGTGTGTGTGTATGAGTGTGTGTGTGTGTGGGATGGTGTAATGGGAGTTTTGATGCCGTGCCTGAGAGCCTGGGTCAGGCCCCCCTCTCCTCTTTTTGATTAAGGGCCAGACAAATGAGCGGGGAGCAGGGCTGGATGGCCTCCCGGTGCCGCGCCGGGCCGCCCTGCCACAGCTGTGAGCCTGACGGATGGCGGAGCACACCGCGGCCCGCCGGCCGAGAGCAGACCCACAGAAATATGGCCACTGCCAGCGCAATTTCCTGCTGTTAGGCGACTTCACGCCTCTACACACACACGCACACACACACACACACATACACACACATACACACACACACACACATACACACACACACACATACACACACACACACACACACACACACACACACACACACACACACACACACACACACACCCACACACACACACTCATTTGCACACCAGAAAACATCTAGGTAAAATACACACATATTTTGCACAGAAATACTCAAAGTAACATGAAAGGCTATTTGTATACAGTATTGTGTAGCCAAAATATACAGCACAGTGCTATCTATCTTCTCTGAATATTCCTATGTAATTCAATGTGACTTTCTCTGAACTGAATTGAACTGGCGTGCACTTCGACAACACTCCATTATGAGATCAGTACCTTTTCATTACTCTGGCTACAATGCTGCCACAGATTGAAAAAGACTCACACGTGCCATGCAACAAAGAGGCATTCTTTTCTAAAACATCTAGATGGCCAGCTTTTCATTATGACGTTAACACTGTCTGACATCCAGAGGCCGTATGAAGGTGGGGAGGAGAGGGAATGAGAGAGGGATAAATGTGTGTGTGTGTGTCAGTGTCTGTGTGTCTGCGTATGTGTGTGTGTGTGTATTTTTACACAATGCCACTGGAGATAGAAAAGGAGAGACAGCTGAGGGGAGTGTAGGGGTGTGTGTGTGTGTGTGTGTGTGTGGGGGGGGTGCTTTGTTTGCTAGATTGAACACCTTGTCAATCACTTGGTATTGGAATCGATTTTGGCTGGATGAGCCAGGGCGTAAATCCAAGGCCAATGCTGGTGTATGGCACAGAGCCTAATTGTAAAAGCCTAATTCCTGATCTGTTATATTTCGGCAGTTTTGTTCCTCGTGTCTGCACTTGACCTCAAAATGCCACAATATGTTTTTACTCTAATTATTGGAGATGTTATCCTTCCCCCGCAGCATGCACACACAGAGAACCCCCCTGCACTCATACACACACACACACACACACACACACACACACACACACACACACAATATTCACATGCACACAAACACATGCACACACACACGCATACACACACACACACACACACACACGCACTCACACACACAATATATTCACACACTGACATGCACACAAACACATGCATGCACGCACACATGCACGCACGCACGCATGCACGCACACACACACACACAGGGACCCAAATGCACTTTCTGCAAAGACACACACACACTGGCTCCAATCTAGCTGAATCTTGCAGAAAATCACGCCTGTGAGTCTGAACTTGTTTTTCTGCACATTAGCACCCATCAGAAGTGAATTGGGGCTCTGCCGTCTCCTCGCACCTCCTCCCCCCAGCTCCAGGAGGAGGATGAGATGAGTCTGTTTTTATGTTCTCAAGTAATCTGCGGCCATGACTGTGCGAGACAGCCACGCTGCCCGGGACGATGGTTTATGTCCCTGTCCAGACACCGTAAATCCCCACCGTCGGCGAGCACACACAAACCTCCGCCGTCACAGGGGCAAGGGCTAAATCTCATTTTAATGGTTTGTGTGGCATTTCGGGAAACACATATAGTTTGGGATGATGTGCTGGTGTCAGTACTGTCTGCCTGTGCACTGGGCAGATCATTATGGTGACGGCCAGTGACGAGGGGATGTTTATGTGTGTGTGTGTGGTGTGTGTGTGTGTGTGTGACAATGCTTTCCTCATTAGATGAATTACAAGTGTTGCAGTGGTTTGTCTGAATGGCTCGTGACATGTTGGTGTTGGTGAGAATGCTCTTGTCAAAGATCAAAGCAAGAGATTACAATGAACCATCAAAAGCCTTGTAAATCAGCTCAGTATTCACTACAGATACACGACTACATTTTCAATAATTTACGTGAGCTGTGAAAGTAATTTTTGTCACAATCTTTTATAGACCTTTATCATGGAAGATAAAGTTTTGACTATTGCGATAATGCCTGGTACTTCTTGCATTTTAATTTAACATTGCCATGAGCTGCTTATTTAGAGTGTCTCATAGTGTTCAACCAGACAGTGTTTTTTTTTTTTTTTTTATGTGAACAATAGTCTTATAATCCTGATTTTTGTAAAATATTTGTATACCTAGGTCTAATATGCAGTGTGTGTAATTGGCAATCTAGATTACATATAATTTCTGTATTATTGTTATCAACTGCATGATGTTAGGTATGACCAGAACTGTCCCATTGCCCCCACTGATATGGTGAGTTTCCTACAGTATTCACAGGAAATAGCATTTATGAGACACATTTAGCCAGTAGCATAGTGGTAATCTGGAGAATCGTGAGAATTCCTGGTTGGCTGGTAACGGTTTGAGGCCGGGTTGATTATGAGGGGGTAATACAGATGTTTGTATGTGTTCTTTGCTGCGTCCTGCAGCAGCACTGGACTGTGCGGTTGCAGACTCTCTCTCACTCCCCGCGGCTCCTTCTACACAGCCCTGGTAATAATGTAGCAACAACGATGATGACCTCACATGCAGGTATGAGATACATATGAGATGGATACAGATTAGTGACCGTGACATGTTTTAAATCGCCCCGGATTTCCCCCCTAAAATAGGAATCAGGTCAAGTTGGGTCACAATCCCAGCCCCGTTGGGAGGGGGCCACTGAAGCTTGAAATCTCCCGCTAATATTTAGTGTCCCACTCCACCCAGGCATCTAGCCCTGAAAGAAATCAATTCTGAAATTCAGGGATTATAGCTCTAATATGCAACGTGTGTTACTGGCAACTGGCTATCTGTAATCTGATTTCATGAACAAATGTACTAGATTTCTCTGTGGTTGATACAGTATATTCTTACAGAACCCAGAGACACAGCAACATTAAACAGTCTGAATGCTGTATGTTAATATGCATCAACAGCGGCGCTCAGGGAGCAGTGAGGGGTTAGGCACCTACTACTACTGGTCGGGGTTCGAACCGGCAACCCTCCGGTTACAGGTCCGAAGTGCTAACCAGTAGGCCACGGCTGTTTTTACTGTACTTTTCCTTTTTCTCTGTCGTTTAATAAGGATGCTACGGCTTGCTGTTCCATGAAAGTAATTAACATTTTTGTCCAAAGCCATGACAGAATGACCTTTGAAGTCATCCATCAGGCGGGCAGGCAGGCCTAGCGTTGCTCCGAAGGAATGGTGCTGGAGGCCCTCTTAGTGATTTGCACAGCATTGCTAATACTCGCATCATCACAGGACCTAGGTGATAAATGATAA
>NC_055971.1:9467329-9487329 GCF_018492685.1 Alosa sapidissima | reverse complement strand
ACACACACACACACACACACACACATACGGGAGCAATGCAGAATGCAGCCCTGCGTGCAGTTTTTAGCCCTCTGCTTAGGGACTGGATGTTTTCGACACAGAGATCAAACTCATTTTAGGATGAGTGCCGACCAGTGGAGGATGGGGCGGGTGGGGGGGTATGATGCTCGAGAGATTGAGAGTGAAGAAGGAGATAGTGTCTGTCAACCTGAGTCGAGATGGCAGATGTTTATGGGAGGATGCTGTCATCACATCGCTGGTGAATGAAAGAGACTAGGCTCCCTTCCAGACTGAAAGAGTCCCTTTATATCCTCACTGGCCTACTGAATCAGGCTGGCATTCGTAGGTATTTATGCATGCCTGAGTTGGTGGAAAGATTTATGCCCCATCAATTACGATTGATAGCATCAAACACATTTGAATAGTTCCCATATGAAATGGCTCCATTGTGTGTTGAATGTGTTTATCATGCACACAGTGCTCTTGAGGGTTTTTACCATCCCTCACATCGTATTTTATCGTCTTGATTGTTTTCGCACTCCTCCATGAAGAGCACAATGTGTTTACTCTTCTTGAATAAAAAAAGAAGAAATGCTCAGATGCATAAAACACTTCCCATTTTCTTCACCTATTATTGTAAATAACATGGGGATTCTGCTCTTAAGTTAACACATCTTTATATGACTGATGTGATTCATTATTCACAATTTCCGCAGCAACACTGAGAAATTAGTTAATCTAAATTCATGTGTTTTAGGATATTTCACCTTGTGACGGGAGAGCAAATAGGTAGAGATAAATCTGCTGACAAGCCTGAAGAAAGAGTGTGACAGTGGCATTCTCCTCGTGCCATTGTCCTTTTTAGAAGATAGCAAGACAGGCTCCCAGATCACAGATGAAATCGCTATTACCTCCCCCCTTACAAGAGATAACACTCAGATTAGCTTTGCGCGTCTGTGGAAAATGTCTCTTGAAAATGGCGAATATGAGATAGGGCTTGCCATTTGTCTTATGTTGAACAAGCATTGGCAGCAGTTGAGGGGGGGTTGAAAGGGAGAGAGAAGAAGAAAGCAAGCGAGTGAGTGAGAGAGAGAGAGAGAGAGAGAGTGAGAGAGAGAGAGAGAGTGAGAGAGAGAGAGAGTGTACAGTGGCCACATGGTACAATATCACATCACTCTTGGCATTTACCATAAAGTCACTTGTTTGCCATAAAGTGGTGATTGATGGGCAAGCAGGGATTGTGCCTAGCATGCAGTTTGTGTGCTTAGAGATATTTAAATCATGCTGCGCTCTCAATCTCAAGGGACCTCTGCAGTTGTGATATTAGTTAAAGGGGGCAACAAGACACGCTCTAGGGCTCCAAGTATTGAACATTGCTTTGACCGGGGAGGATAAAGGCAGTAAACAGAAGGCTTGTCTGTTAAAGCCTGTATTAGAAGAGCCGAGTAAACACATATTCAAGCACAAACACACACACACACACACACACACACACACACACACACAAACATGATTCACAAACATACACATACACACTCTTGTCTAAGTTCAGGATCCTGCAAGTGATTGTGAACATATACAGTGATAGAATAGCCTCATTTCATCTGACTTCATCTGTGCATTGCATTCCATCTCTCATGAAAACCACCTCCTTTGGGATTTGTATTTTTTTTTTTGCTCCATATGATTATCTTTTCCTTTGAGTATTTTAGATTTTACCAAAAGAGAAAAAGAAAGAAAAAAAACTTATTGGGCCCATGCTCTGGCTTGATTTTAAAGGCTTAACATGGCCCCAATCACTTCAGAGCTTTGGGCCTGTTTCTCACCCTCCCTTTCATCTCCGGAGAGAGGTGGCACAGTTACAGAACGGAGTGTGCCGAGGTGGCAGGAGAAAAGGTATGAGGTGCGAAACTTTACTAGGTTTCTCTGGGTGTGGGGAGCTTCACTCTTATCTCTCTCTCTCTCTCTCTGTGTTTCAACATGGTTATTTGTGGATGTGTATGTGTGTGTGTGTGTGTGTGTGTGTGTGTTTCTTTGTATGTTGTGTGTTTGTTGTCAGTGTGTGTGTGTGTGTGTGTGTGAATGTGTGGGTTGGTGGGGGGAAGGTGCTTGTAGGGGCTGTAAAGCCGCTGCTCCCTTGCTGTAAAGGGGCTGTGCTGAGTGGCGGCGTTCCCTTCACCCTCTGGGCCCTCTGAGACCAGCGCTAATGAAGAGACCGCACACAACAGCAGCCACAGTACCACCACCACCACATCACCACCACCACCACCACCACCACCATCTCCAGCAGCCGCAGCACCACCACCACCACCACCACCATCTCCAGCAGCCACAGCACTAGTGGCTCTCAGGGTCCCAGACAGCACCGTAACAAAGATGAATAATGCAAATGTGGTGAGCCAGCCCTGCACCCATCTCCACCCATCAGCCCACTCGTTATTTACCTTTACACAGTTGTCAGAGGATCGCATGGGTGCACTTGGGGATGGGGAATGTGTGTGTGTGTGTGTGTGCTTATGTGTGTGTATGCACTGGGTGGAGTGGAGGTCAGGACAGCTTTGAGACACAGGTGAAGGTGAAGTAGTTATTCAGCTGAAGTGAGAAAACTGACTCACAGACTGAGATGTCTGCAGAGAGAGGAAGAGGAACATTTCCCTTCCTATTATTTGTATTTTTTATTTAAAAAAGAAAAAATAAATTATTGAAAGGTGTTGAAAAAGAAATGAAACAGCTTTTATTTCAGTGTTTAGAACCGGATATGGGAAAGAAACTTCTCAAAAGCTGAAAGCTTTTCATTGGGTGATTTTTTTCAGCGATTGGAAGTCAATGAATGGGGTTATTTGCCCCATACTGTGGGACCATTAACACAGCAGGAGGACTTGCTCTGTGTGTGCAGATGGAGAACAGAGAGAGAGAGAGAGAGAGAGAGAGAGAGAGAGAGAGAGAGAGAGAGAGAGAGAGAGAGAGAGAGAGAGAGAAAGACAGAAAGACGGCAATGCTCTGCTCATGCAGCCACCTGCAACCAGGAAGGAGCCAGAGCCTGGATGCTAACAATCTCACAGAGGAGAGGGGGACAACAGAATAGAATTGAGTAGTGTCTAGAGCAGGATGGGACAGAGCATCTCTGGGATGGGAGGCTAAAAGAGTTCATTAAAGCAGAGACAAATAGAATAAAGTAGAACAGTATAGGGAAATAAATGCAGAGAGAACCCTGGTGTGTTGCGTTATTATTCAGAAATGTAGTATCTCTGAAAATCAGGATGGCTTATTCAACTCAGTGTGGCTTTCTGCAGCATTCTGAGCTACCTTCAAATAAAATAGAGAAGAACACTACATCTTACGTGGATTCAGTTACTACAGTATACAGAGAATGCACACAACGTTTTCAAGAAGCCAAAGTTTGGAGGAGCTAAAGTACCATGAGCATCTTTCTTCAGAGCAGAGAGAGAGCCAATGGGAAACACACTCACACAGAGTAGGAGTTACGCATTCATCCAGTGGAGAGAGAGAATTAATACTTTTAATAACATGGGCCATTATCGCCGCGCTAATTTGCTTAGTAAGAAATGGGCCTTAATTAGATTATCAATGATTGGACGCCTCTCTCTTCTGTGACGGATCAATGTGGAAGTTGAGTCTTATTTTGATTAATGAGTTTACTGCTGAGAGGAAATGGGCATGAAGGTTTATCTATTAGTATCTCCCTCTTTGAGGATAATCTTTAGAGCATCTAACTCAGACCCTGACCTTTCCCAAACAACGGCTCCCTACCCAGTACCATGAATATTTCAGTCGCTTATCGAATGCAGTTTCGCACACCTTTTACTTATGAGAATGAACTTTTGGTCTTGACTCATTTTCACACGCATTTCCCTCTCCAAAGGATGGTGATTTAACTATTCACACTTCGTTGCTTAATTAAATGGATATAATTATTGTTTTGTAGATGCCCCTGCAAACATTCCTTCACATTCTCAAACACACTTTAAACACATTGGAGAGATCGTTCACTGCCGTTATTGAACACACAAACGTAGCCCAGGATGCTGTGTGCTTAGTCTTAGACTTAGTCTGTCTTATGGCTCATTTCTATCAAGTACCTGGGCCAGCCTAAGGCGTTTCCTCAGGCTTAAACACCCGTGAGTAGCCTCAGCCTTCTGTTTATATTAACAGTTAATGTTGTTAATCGGGGACACTAGGTAACAATGCTAGGAACAGTGTTAAGCAATGATCGTGCGAGCATAAGTGAAATCAATTACATGATCATTTAAGCATGTCATTAAGTTGTTAGAGGCAGTATCCTTAATTCTTTTTGCAAGGGTTTTGTATATCTGTTGATAGTTTTTCTTTACAACTACAAAACTCATTTCTATGGCTATGTTCTTCAAAAATGCTACCTGTCTATTTTTTTTATTTTCTCAGTTTTTATTGTTCAACCCGGCTGATCTGAAGCCAATTTGAGGCCATCTGGTCCTCCTTGGCCCTGTCGAACTTCAAGCATGAAAACAGAAGACGTCCAAGACTTTCCCCCAGACACTGGGGTTTTACTCCACAATGCAAATGTTGTTTGTTCATTGTTCATTCCGTGTAGTGTGTGAATAGCTAGTTACCTGATTTACCAAGAGTGCGCCATCACTTCATCCCACCCTTGCTTCCATCGCCATGGTTTTAGGGTAAGGTCATGCCGTATTTAGTGTCCTGCAAGGAGAGCAAAGCTTTTTGCTCAGTGTGCTCGAGTATTTCTGCACATGGCCCAGGGGTATTGTTGCTCTTCTCTGGAGTCTGGCCAGCTCATTTTCACCAGTCAGAACATCTTCAACATGGAGCTCTCCCTCCGTGCATGTATGTACGGTATTCATCTTGTATTGATTACTGGTGTGAGCAGGAAGCACTGGGGGCTGGGGGTCATTGTGGAGTGTGTATGTGTGTGTGTGTGTGTGTCTCAGGGGGGTCTCTATTCCTGCATCATCTCCTGATTTCCTCCGGGCTTTCTAAATGCAGACATCCTCCCCACCTCAGCGAGTGATGAGCCAAAGTCATTAATGAGGCACGTAAGGAATTTAAATGGAACATAAACCCCTGACAAGGCAGGTGGATCATCGATATGAGTTATGAGCAGAGCTTCCATAGGGGCTTTATTTTGGCCCAGCATTTTGGTACAGGCCAACCTGACTGTCACACATGGTCACCAAGGGAGTCACAAAGGGCTCAGGCCTCACACACAATCACCGGGTGACCTGAACCAAAGCGCTGAGACGATCAGTCTGACCCTCCTTTCAGTCTCTGTAAGGGTGTCTCTTGGATGATGATATAGCTTTGAAAGATGGCCTGCCTTTGGAAGCGGCTCCACAGCTGGGCCTTTTGAGTGCTACAGTGTGCCGCCTCTTTCGTTGGTGAGAGGTTGCTGATGAATGTTCCCCTCTCACACGTGACATTGTGGGAGATTTCTCCTAGATGTTCACCCCAGGTCAGTCCTTGGTCATACTCTGGAGGAGGCGGTCTGGAGGCATTTAAGGGATCTTACGCTCTGATCCGAGAAAGATCCGAAGACTATTTCACTTCAAAATATCTTGGAGTATCTGTGGAGCCCTTTGAAGCTGAATTTTAGAAGTAGTGTTGTTTATTGGCAGAGTTCACAACGGTGCAAGAGATGAAAAGAAATGATGAGGTGATAATAAGGTCATGTAATGACGTGCACTCTGATGAATTTTCCACCACTGTATTAGAGGGATGCAAACATCTAGTGATATTCCACCTCTACTCTCTTTGAAAGCTCCAGTAACCCAGAAAACGCATCCATCAGGTGACCCTTGGCCTTTCTGAAAGTGACTTTTGCGGATTTGAAGGGGGTCATTCATGGGTCATCTGCATGAGCTCCGCATGGTCCATATCTTCCTATTGACTGTCCCGCTCTCAGCAATAGATCACTGCGACAGCCATTTTACAGAGGTTAGTGGCGAAGCTGGGTTCTAGCAACATGACCACTCAATACTGGCTGCAGCCTTGATGCTTCTCTCCATATAAAAGCTTCTATTTGTCTTTTCTTTGGCGAAGAAGAAAAAAGTGCAGATCCACACACAGATGGGCCAAGGAAGAACAAAGTGTATATTTTTTTGTTGTTGTTTTTGAATCGTCCTTCAGCCCTGGTTCTTTGGGGATTGCGGCTCAGCATTGGAGCCCTTTATAATTAGTCTCTGTTGTGCCAGTGAGAAAAATGACTATGTTCAGATTTAATAGTTGAAGATTTCTTTGTGATGTTAATGTGCCCGGAGCAGGTGGAAGTCAATTAACCCCTTCATTGTCCGCCCACCAGTCTTCCTTCAACCCACACATGTATGCATGCGCACACGCACACACACACACACACACACACACATGCATACACACATGATTACGCTTCACACAAACTGTAATTTGCGGGGTGCAATGACTGTTATTACAGGAACATCTGACGCAAATCAAAAGCAACAACTTTCACCACCATTGCACTGCTGCTTTGATGGTATCTCTTCACGCCTCTCTGTTTTGAACAAAGACAGATCCGTTTCACAGCCATGCGCACAGCCATGCCAAACTCCAGTCACGATGTGAGCATAGCGGAGTGTGTGTGATCCACGTACGTGCTTCCCCATTTGTACACGAGGGTCAGATATCCCCGTGTGTGACATCTTAAAAAAAGAATAAACCTTGTATCCCTGCCTTCTCTTTGCCCCTTCATTTGAGTTGTAACTGACCATCAGTCCTGAGCGGTCAGAACTGTGTTTTCCTCAGTGGCAGATCCTTAGTGGCTCCTTCATATGGTTCCACGAGGAGGCTTCTCCCAAACGCTCAGCCTCTCTGCCACCGTACGATGCCATGCTGAACTCACAGTACTTTTCCACTCTGGCCATCACATAAAGATCAGCCTGGTGTGTTAAGGGCTGAAGACGCTCGTCTGTGAGTGGGATGCCCTACACGAAGCCTATCTGCCCCCCTTCCATCGCATCGTTCGCCTCCACGCAAATGCTAGAGGAGCACAAACCACTTAACGTGTCAGCGTTTCAACAGGGATAGGATGTGGTTTACAGAGACGAAGACGGTAATTTAAATACATTTTCCTCTCATGCTTTTGTAAAAATGACCTACTTAAAATGTGATTTATGATTTTTGTTTTTTGCTCTTTACTCTTTACTTTGTTTTATACTGAGACCTAGAACACAGAGACAATAATGGATTCTCTCCGCACAACCCCCCCCCCCCCCCCCCAACACCCTCATCCTCCTCTAAGCAAGTGGATTCTCTCAAGGCCATTGCAGCAGTCTGGCTTGCCAATCCAGGCTGGCGTGTGACCTGGGGCACCCTCTGGAAAGTTCCAGGGTCTGAACAGTTCAGCTCACAGGGAAATTGCCCAGCTGCCGAGTGTGGCCCTTGCAGCCTGGCCCCAGTAGACCTCCATTAAACAATGTGTCCGTTTTGTCAACCACCAGCCATCTCCACCCAGTGACCCTGGCCAGTGTAATCTAGTTCTGCACCGGCAGGTTCACACTAATCCACACACACACACACACACACACACACACACACAGAAACACACACACACACACACACACACACACACACACACACACATTCACAGTACTCAAAGGCCTTTTTTCATTGTTTGGAGGGTGAGATGTGTTGATGGTATGCTTGGGAAGCCATTTCGAGTGGAACGTATTGAGTGCAACCCTTCATTCGCCAGCCTTTCTTTCAGCACTGTCACTGGCATGGTGGGAGTGGAAGACTGGGGACAATGGACATCTTTCCATCCTTTGGGCTCGGCCCATGTGGTCAGGGTGATTGAGTAGCGTTCCTCTTGCTGACTCAGGATCGGTCCACTAGCGTGTGATTTGATGAGGTCAAAGGTTAACGTTTTCTTAGTGTGTGTTGGGACCTCTGTGGAGTTACTTACCACAGCATCTTGAAAACACAAATGCCTTGTCTAAGCTACAAGACCAGTGTACACAGGCTATAGCAGTGGTCCCCAAACTACGGCCCGCCACCTCATTTTGGGTGGCCCCCCAAAACATGTCCGTGGTATATAGCATCTGGCCCGCACGGGAGTACGACATCGTCAAACTATAACCTCCGTAATTTCCCCCATTCATTCTCTATGGCGAGTCTTAACTGTACACATGTTTGCCATCGAAAACGGAATGAAATGTAGGGCTACCTGCAAACAATGTAAGAGGCCTATGCTGACTGCATCAGTGCTCAAAGTATTCTAAAAGTTTATCAATTAATTGTTAATAACTAATTAACTTCTATTCAAGTCTTATTTCTGGGTCTTTCTGGGATAATTATTTCTATTTTTTATCCACTCGTTCAAATGTTCATTCACAATTCACAAAGTTCTCATAAGGTGAGTGAAAGTGGTCATTTCAGATGTTTTTGTCAGCACTTCATAAACCTCTCACAGTTTGAGAACTTTAGATTATTTGTAGGATATTGCTTGTTCACAACTTGAGCTGTGTAGGCAAAGACACAGAGTTCAGAGTTCACACATTTTGAATAAAATATACTTTTGGGACTCCCTGCTAATACTTTTGGGAATGTTCACGTCTTTTTATTAGTATTTTCATTTGTAGTTTCATTTGAGCTACATTTTACACTGATATGGCATGATGGCAATATAAACACAGCTAACAATGGTATTAAATTGCAGTAGTCTATGATTAAATGTAATGGAATATTCAACTAAGGTAGACTGCTGTTGTTCACAGTTCTAAGATATTTATGGTTACTGATATACTCTATATAGAGTCTCTGGCCCTCTCTTAGAGCCAGGCATAGCGAGCTGGCCCTCAGAAGAAAAGGTTTGGGGACCACTGGGCTATAGATTCACAGTGCATACTATTAATGCTGCATAAGTACCATTCTGCAATTTGATTGCAGGAAACAGATCAGAAATGAAGGTGTCAGTGCTTGGCAAGCTGCAGATATTTAGGTTGTGGTAAACATCATGGTATTATGTATGACAATCCCATAGCAACAAGGAAACAAACAAACAAACAAACAAACAAACATGAAAAATACACAGACTTGCACTCATCACATCAGACCTGCACTCAACACATCAGTCCTGCTGAACTGACTCAAAAGGAGGGAAGGAGAACCGCTACCAGTCTTTTAATATTTCATATTTTCATACCTTTACTTGCCTCTGAAGTTCTCCTTGACACACACACACACACACACACACAAACACACACACAGTCTCACCTTCCACAGTGCATCTGTGTGCAGTCAAAGTGGCAGGCTCAGAGCTAAAAGCCCTGTGAAGCTGCCTTTAAGAGTTTCTGCTGCACCTACATGCCTGGGCATAGCTGTGGCCACTTTTCAGCTGGAACAAAGCAAGTCCTTTGAGAGTAGAGGTAGAAAGGATCTGGCGAGAACCTGCAAAATGAACCACCATACGGCACGAATGTAGGGCAGTGTATAAACACTGACACATAAGCACACTAACACTCATACGCACAGTGATGAGCATACAAGGCAATGTGCTTCTGTGCTCTGCTGAATGGATAGCTCTTGAAACATATGATAACCGGCATGTCCTCTCTTGTTGATGTTTGATGCATCCTTGCATTATACATGCTTCTAATCAGCATGTTTACAGTTAGAGTCTCCTTTGTGCCTGAATTGTGTTAACATTACAAGACAAGAAGTAAAAGACGGAAAAAAAACATATTACGAGGTTAAGGACTTTCTGCCATCGCTATTGGGATAAATGTATAATTGTATATAATATAATGAATAAAATGAGTCTTAACTATGTCTGGAGACGAATGCCTCTGGTAGAGAAGAAATTGCCATCTTGTGAGTCTTGTTTTCAATTGTAGGGCTGTAATCAATTTGAGAAAGGTTAAAAGCAATCTCACTGTACTCTTTCAAAGTGAAGGACATCATTTGAAAAAGAAGAAAAAACACAAGACAAAAAAAATTGAATGAATGTGTTTCTTGAAATGGCCTTCCCTGCCTTTCTCCACGAGAATTGCTTTATTCAACCATAAAATTGTCCTTGGTCTATTGTTTGCCGACTAGATAGAAGATTCTGCCAACCATTCTCGTAACTGCATGCACACGCACATGCACACACACACACACACACACACACACACACACACACACGACACACACACACACACACACACACACACACACACACACACACACACCCCAGTAGTTTAAAAATGTTTATTCTGACCTTCAGGATCTCCCCAATATATCCTGTGAAGTGTGTATTGCATTGGGAGAGGTTTCTACTGTAGTCACCATTGATTTTGTGCATCCTACAGTGTGAAAGCAAGAGTGTGTTTGTTTTAGCGAGCCCACCTATTGATTTCAGAGGTGTGCAATGACACTGTCCTCAGGGACTCCGGGCACCTGGTTTGGCTGTAATATATCCCTTATGAATGGCTTCTTGCACTCCTGTCCCAGCACTGACCCTGTTGCTGTGTTCAGATGGACAGGGGATGGAGAGAGGCTTAGCCAAGTATTCTATCAGCATTTCAGTTTAATTGAAGAAAGAAAATACAGAAATAAAACACTTACAAAACACTTACAGAATGAAATAAAAACATAAAAGAATATAAAAAATGAAATATACACTTAATAAAAGTATAAAATAAAAAAATGCTTAATTTAATTTGTCTTTATCTGGGAGAGAAATAATTAAACTAACTCATTAAAAAAAACGAATGGGTGATATAAATGGGTTTTTTTCATCAAAAAATTATTTTGTTAAAGAACATTGGTAGATGCGATCTTTTGCATTAATGCTCCACAGAGGCAACAGTGTCCTCCAGGCCTGTATTCATGATAGTCCTCAATGAGCTGGAGCCTCATCACAGATGGCAGTGTCATGAGAGGAGAGGAGAGGAGAGGAGGCCAGTGGGTTTGATGAAGTGGTGAGCCCGCGGCTAGGGGCCCTTAACCTGCACGCTTGTATGTCTCTCCCCAGGCCGAGGGGAAGTGTGTGTGTGTGTGTGTGTGTGCCATACACAGCTGGGCTCAGGAGCGCCGGAACAATCTCTCTCCGCATGCCCTCCCCAGCTGAGAGACAGCAAATCTCCTCAGCTGGAGTTTACACAGCAGTTCTGGCAGCGTTTAGTAAATCATGTAGATGGGTCCGAGAGGCAAACCACCCCATGCGCTTGTAATCCCGCCAGTACGAATTACCCGTCTGTCATGGCCCTATTTGGTTATTTATGCACATACATACTTTTTAAAAAATATAAACGTCATACCGTATCTTGTTGAATTATGGAATTCATTTTTCACTTCTTTACTTCTGCTCACTCTTTCTCATCCTTTCTTTTTTCATTTGTTTTAAAATGTCTCCTTTTTACTCTCTCTCTTCTCATACCTCACGCGTTCTCTTTATCCTCCTCCATTTCATCCCCGACTCCCTCCCTCTCCTATTCCACTAAGCTCCCCATAACACCGTTCCTTGACCCCCGTCACCTCCCCCCTTCAACTCCGATGGGTAAGGATGTGGAACAGAAGGCAATTTGCGGCGGCATTAGCCCCCTGCCCCGGCGCCGTGGCTCTCCGGAGCTCTGACAGTGACAGGCGCGGCGGCCACGGCGGGTCTTACCGCCACTCGGCCACCGCTCGCTCGCTTTCCCCTGCCACTCCCTCACCTGCTGACCTCGCTCCGAGCTATACGGGAGGAAGAGGAGGAGGGGGGATTACCACCACTAAAGGCTCGGGTTGAATTATAAGAGTGGCCGAAGCTGACCTTGGCCTCCAAACTTTTGTTGCTTGGAAGTGTTGAGGTGTTCACTTTGACTCTCTCTTTTAGTTCTCCCTCTCTTGTAGCAGGCGCTTGTGAGCTAGGCGACTAGCGAGGCGCTAACGCTAACGCTGGGTCAGGGCTCAGGACCCGGCTGTTGCTTAATAACTTCCTGGCTTAGTCCTCTCTTCCCTTCCCTGGCTGTTCGGTCCAGCTTGTCCAGTCCTGAAAGCGGGCCAGGCCTGCGTCCCCATGCTGCTTCGTGGGGTGTTGTGTGCTTATGTGCCCACAGTGTACAAATGCAACTAAAGCGCTTCGCAAATAGGCGGCAACATGAGCGCGCTGTCACTTGCCACACACATCAGCGCCGACATTTTTAACTGCCAAGCATTGGATAAACAAAGGCTTTTATTGAGCGGTGCCGACAAAATACAACTGAATTGAAAAGTGCACAGTGGAAAAGTGCGACGCTGGTGTGTGGAGTTGTATTGAAAACAATGAAATCTGATGCCGAAAAAACAGTGCATCACGCTCGCCGATGTGCGGAGAGATTTAATGTGCTGTTGCAGGCACACACTATTCTACACATAGATACACACTATTTAAAAACCTTCCTCCAGACAGTGTGGGTGGTATACTTGTTTATCTTTACCTAACCGAGACTTTCTGAGGTACCATTAGTACAGAAATGTGGACTGAATACAGAGTGCTCATATTATTACAGTTGCACACTGTGTTTCAGACTGTATTGCAGTGCATACAGTATAATAGTCATAAGGAGCACAGATGACAGAGATCAGAATGAAGATTTAAATTCAACAAACACAGACACACACACACACTTACACACACACACTCACACATTGTGTGTGCAGTGTGGGGTCAGACAGAGGGGGTCCTGTGAGAGTGCATCAGACAGCTGAAATTGCTGTCCTCATGGCATAGAATGGGGAGATTTATTGAATTCATTGATCTTTCATTGATCCCCCCCCACACACACGTTGTAAATAACCCCCAGTTATGTCACCCAGGTGCGCTCCTCTCCTCCAGTGTGTATTGACACTTCTGTGTGTGTGTGTGTGTGTGTGTGTGTGTGTGTGTGTGCCAATACTCCCATGAATATTGGTTTGGGCCACGGGGGGCGGGTGTGGGGGCGGCGTAACTCTTTTGATGTGTGGAGATGTGCTCAGATATTCTCTGTGCTCTCTCGGTGCTGGCGCTCCGTCTCCATCACAGAGCAAAAAAAAAAAAAAAACGCTCCCTCATATCCCCACTGATGGGAGGAGACACGGCAAGGTAAATACATGCCGGAGTGAAGTTGGAGAGCTGCACTTTTCTCTCTCTCTCTCTCTCTCTCCTCTCTCTTTCTTCACCCTCTGTGAGAGCTCTTGTTAATGTAAGGGGAAGGGAGGTGGGGTGGAGGAAAGCTTACTCCGCTCATTCCGTGTGCCAGCCCTGTCCCCATAACGTCGAGTATATTAATGGCTTACGGCTGGATTAAAGCAAAGGTGTCAAGAGGAACCTCCCATTTCGGGTTCGTTAGCATACAGGTTACGTGTGCAGTTTCCTGGGTATTCGGCAGCCTTTGTGTAATCAGTGGTGTAGTGGGGTAAGCTGGCTCGGGGCTCTACATGCAGCTGGAAGCACAGCGGCCGTATGTGTGTCTGCTTGGTCTACATGTTGGCCTGCGCTACAACATCCGAGCCTGTTGTCTTGTTCAATAAATTATGAGTATGACTGAAGTTTTTAACGTATCTACTGTAGCTGTGAGGGGTGCACTGTGCTGTGCGGCCTGTTGTCAATCACAGGTGAATGAGAGGCAGCTAATAGAAGAGCAAACACCAGCCCAGTCTTACCTGTTTGTGTGTCTGGGTGAAAAAGCATCGGTAGAGGAAGCAACAATTTTTTTTCCTCCATCCTTAAGATGAACAGTTTCTCCCACCACCTTTCGGATAATTCGTCCAATACTTGACCTTTGTGAGAGGGGAGACTTGCGAGGAATTTCCGGGATCGTAATGAAAGAAAGCAAGCAGCCAGCGAGCAGCAGCGTCCACGCCACACACCCGGAGGCCGAGGGAGCCCCCGACTCCATTATTTTATCAATTACCATGGACTGTTCGTTTAAATGGTGTTGGGATCCCAGCTTAATGTAATTAAATTTCGTCCGCTCCCTCCTGGTGGACGGCGGTAGTTATTGGCACAGGCAGGGTGTGTGTCTGTGTATGTGTGTGTGTGTGTATGAGGAAAGAGAGAGAGAGTGAGAGAGAGAGAGAGAGAGAGAGAGAGAGGAGGGGGGGCTGCATTGGTTAGTGGGGAATACATTTCCACATTGGACACACCAGGGTATGGAGTTGCACTGGTTTTAATGAAGTCTTCGTGCGCCATGCTGGAAATGGTAATGAAGTATAATCTGGGGAAAAAAGAGCACAGAAGGAAATGTATTGGATTGACTTGAAAAACTTCATCCATAATTAGTGATCTGTGCTCTCTCCTCTCTCGCTCCTTCTCTCTCTCTCTCTCTGTGTGTGTGTGTGTGTGTGTGTGTGTGTATCTGAGAGGGAGAGAGAGAGAGGTGGAGAGGGTTTTACAAAAGGAAGAGCTACAGTAATGTTGGCATCCTGAGTGGGTGCTGGAGGCGAAGGCAGAAGTGGACAGTAGCATTAAAACAATACTGAAGGGGTTCTCTATCCATACTGAGAAAAAATGCTGAGGCGATTCCTTTCTCTCCCCCCTCTCTGAAACAACTGTGAGTAAGTGAGCTGCCATCCTCCTATAAATACACATCCCAAGAGCACTCCACAGAGAGAGAATATGCAAAGCAGAAGGCAGGTGTTTTGTCACCGAAAGCCAGAAATATCTACAAACGGGAAATATAAAGAGAATGAAATGATGCCTTTGGTCCATATCGCTGTTTGCTTGCCGTATAGAACGGAACACTGTCTTGCATAAGCAATGTGGTCACAGTGGTCACTTTAGATATACAGTATGTATACGGTATAAACATTTTAATTGGCAGATTCTTTCGCTTGCAAGTGCAGAATGTCTTTGTTGCCCCAGTGAAAGGCATTAGAGGTCAGCCAGATAGAGATGCTTTTGTGTTCTTGGCACTACCTGAGAGGAATGAGGTGGTGTAATTACCAGCTCTTCCTGCCGGTGTCTTGTCATTAGCGTGTTTTGCAGTGATCTGTGGTTGCACTGGAGGCTGGTCGTCGGAGACTCTCCCCGCTGAGGTGGATCGGGTTGCCCGAGGACGGCCACAAATGATGTGGAAGCATCGGTCAGCACTCCTGCCCTTTTTCAAGCAGGCCTCCCACAATAAGACATAGAAGTCTACAATGGATCTCTAAACGTGAGGTTAATCGCAAATAAGTTCAACTATACAGCGTATTTGTAACGGGTAATTTTTGTGATCGGCTAGTTTTGTCTGGGCAAGATGGCAGTGGCATTAGGTCCATTACGACTGGGACTGAAGAGAAGCAGAGTCTTTATAAGGCCTCCTTTTCTCTCTGTCTCTCTCAAGTGCATAACATTTACACGCATTTCAGCAAACCACAGGGGGGCTCATCTCTTTCTCTCCCTATCCCTCTCTCTCTCTCTCTCTCTCTCTCTCTCTCCGTCCTTCTGAGGAGGAGACTGTGTTGGTGGGGTGTCTGGGAAGGGCAGGCTGAAGGCCAAGTTATCTTTGCATTTCATGCTACATTTCTTGTCATCTGGCAGACGGCACATTTAACCCTCAGCTCAATGCTGAGGGGAGGCCGGAGCGGAATAATGGCTGTTTTTACACACAACCATACAAACGGCAATTAGCCTCCATTTCACGGCACATTGGTCATGTGTATGCGTGTGTGTATGCATATGTGTATGTGTGTGTGTGTGTGTGTGTGTGTACGTGTGTGGGTGGTGTGGAGGTGGGTTGTGTGAAAGCACATTCTACAGAGAACCCTGAACATAAGAATTCAGTTCATGCTACGCTCATCTCTTCTCCTTTGTGTGCCTGTCTGTGTCTGTATGCGGTTGTTGGTGTGGTTTGTGGTAATGCTTGGTTAAGATACTTTCTGGAACACACAGGTTCAGTTCATTCATCGTTCATATGCCTTCGGGACCCACTCGTGTCTCCCCCCACTCCCCCTGTTGTTTTATGCAGTGGCTAATGAGCAACACTGAAGAGGTTGTCTTTGTCTAGTGCCAGAACTTCCATCATCTCATCAGTCTGAAAGCCCTTCACAGCACCTCCTCTGATGCTCCTCTTCCCTGTAGATTCAATTAATCGCTGTGTTGCGTAAGGCCCACGAGAATCCATTCCCACACATGGCTCAGGCTTTAGATGAGAGAGGAACAAATGACATTTAAATCGCCTCATTTTAGAAGGGGGTTGAAAAAAGGAGGGGTATAAGAGCACTGGGGGCTACTTCAAAGTCTGTGGACTTTTTTTTTTTTTTAGAAGAGCTTTGCCTAGGCAACCCCCCCCCCCCCCCATACCAAGCCTATCCTCCCTCTGGTGACTGAAAATAAACCTGCCCCTTGATCTGAGTTTACAGAGAGGAATCGGCCTTTAACAGCAGAGAGGGTCTGGCACGGAGATCAAAGCCCCCGGGCTCTCTCCCCTCTCATCTCCGCTGCTCTCTTTCCTCCTCCTCTTCTGCGCTGGGCAGTAGTGGTCAGCTGGGCAGCGCAGCTTTGCCGTTGAGGGAGGCTGGACACATTTAGGGAGGGCAGGTGCACTTGGGGGAACAGGAAAAGAAACAAAAAACAAAAAAAACAAAAAAAAAAAAACAAAATGAGGGGCTCGTTTTTCACATGCTCCCTTCGTCTTAGCACCAGACTGGCCCCTCTTAGTGGGTCGGTGTGAGGAGGTATTTATTTAAGATGGAACATTAGCTCCCATGTGGGATGCTGTGGTGTGGGGTGGTGTAGTGGTTTCGTCAGGAAAATATACCGGCTCTTTCCATGTAGGACAGCAGCCACCATCCCCCCCAACCCCCCTTGGGCTTTGCCTGTATCTGGGTTTTCTCTTGTCCCCTTATGCTGCCTGAGTAGCCTGCCTTAGTGGATGGGGTAAGGACTGCTGCCTGGGCTTTGGTCTCCCCCCTGCCCTGCATGTGGTCCCTGCCCTCTGAAATGTACCATTGGTTTAGCGCGGTTAGCATGACAAGTGCTGTACCGCTAGTCAGAGTCCTTTACACCTCGCTGAAAGGGAATTGATTTGGCTTTGATTTATAGAGCCATCGACTGATCTGGGGCCTGCGTGCTGAGATGTGGGATAAAAATTGTCGCACACAGCAATCAACGAGTGCTGAGCTTGAGCTTCCTCTGCAAAGGGCCGCTGCTCGCGATCTTAAAGCTGCCGATCTACTCTGAAAGCTACACTCGGGGACCTTTGCTCTTTGCAATATGGCATGAACAACACCGTCCGAAAAATTACACTTTACTACAGCCTAAACGGTCCTAAGAGGATGTGCTGAGAGTCCGCACAGAATGGGGTCTTGATAAACACGCTGACAAATGATGTGGAATGCGAGGAAAATATTTATGCAAAGCAATGGAATATTTATAAATAAGTAATACGCTTTTTCTGTTAATAATTCATTGCTCAACATGGGGTTACTGTTCACCATCCATGGCATGATCCATGGCATGCCAATTGAAGAATTAGGATGCCTGTTCGGTGGTGAGGTACAGTACACACTGCAGGGGCTACATGACATCCTCATGGGAAACGCGGTTGACGTTTTGCAGAATAAGCTTCTTTAGGTAAGATTCAGAGCTGGCCTTTACGACTTTTATGAATGTCTAGGCTGCTAAACTACTAGTTATAGGATTTGTACTACTAGTTATAGGATGTGTACTACTAGTTATAGGATGTGTACTACTCAGAGACGTCTGTTGGTCTTTACTCACCTTTACTCCAGCTTTAATATGTGCATATAATGTTAATCTGCAGGACATTATTAATAATGCATTAGACTTCCTTCCTGTTCAAATGGACGTAAATTAATTAGCAAGTTTTGAGTTCATGCATAATTTAGCCGTGGAGGAGATTAAAATATCTGTCCTGTTTTAAACTGGAGACGACGTGCAATTTTAAAGCACAGACTGGAGTTTTGATTAGTTGCCCATTGGGGGGTTAAGTGCACTTCACAAATTGCTGTCCTACAATGGCCATTACAATACTATTAGTCTGACAGAGACAAGATAATGGCACGCAAAAGACAGAAGAATTTTTCCCTTTTTTTGACTCAACACAAGCAGACAGTTCAGCACCTTCATCTGCTCATCTTGTTCACATTCAAAGATCCTTGATGCCTTCATCTAAGGCAAATCTGTCGCATTTCGTGATAAAACAGGATTTGTTTTGGCAGCGTGCATCTAGTATTCACATCGTCTATTAAAAATGTAATCTTTTTTTCCTCTTCCTTCCTCTCTCTATGCTCGCGATGAAGTCTTGATGCTACTTTTGAACCCAGGCACCAAGCTGTGAGACAATGCTTTTCTCTTGCAGCTAATTCAATCTGCTCCAGTCGACTGGCCTGTGTTGACTGCACTCTCAGGGATAATGACATCTGAAGGAGGGAAAAATCCCCACACTTGATCGCAAGGAAAAAATAAGGGGGAATGCAATCATGTTTTGGCAGAACCACAATTCCATGATCACACAGCATAGCAAAGAGGGAAGAGTTTACAACATGAAGGTTAATGAACCATCGCCTTGTTGCAAGATGCTTCTCGCGTTGACTTTATGCAACGCTGTACAGTTGCAAGAGTGGTTTTCTGTCTTATCGGTTATGGATTCCTCTCAAAACGGAGTAGCCTACAGTTGTTGAGTTAACGTGCAGCCTCTTTGAAATAAGCGAGCAGGCGGTTGACACGTGTGAGTCAAGGTGCCCGCCATTGCCGATGCAAACAAGCGAGCGAGGTGCTCAGCGCCAGCCGGTTGCTACCTCTTTATCTGTAATGGAAAAGACACAGAGGAAATGAAAAATGGAGATAAAGAACACTTGATGATTTAATTAACCAAAACCGCACCCCCAATCTCTCTCTCTCTCTCTCTCTCTTGGAGCTGGACTACAAGAACATGCTCATTGTCACCAAACTGATTACCGAACCAGGGAGGTGCACTGACATTTTGGGGGGCATGGGCTCAAGTGAAAAAAAGGGCTCTTCTCATAATTTTCCAAATAAAAATTGCTTTAAAACAAGTGGGTAATATATAGGCTAGCAAATGTCTGACTAACCGATTTATTAAAATATCCTCACACTCATGCAAATATTTAATACTCAACACATTTCTACAAAATAATCAGAAGTAGTATTATACAATACAACTTTCACATGTAAGGCGGGGCTGTCTATATCATGTATTGATGAAGATCTATTGGCAAAGAACAAACTAGCCTAATTATTTTTGTGTGTATATTGTGTGTCTTCTTTCTATGGAAGCCTGTTCCCGCTTATTGTACAGAGGGTTGCTTTATGTCGTCTTATTATACGGCTCTTCACAATGCAAGTAGAACGCTCCATTGACTTGAATGGGATTTCCCAAAATTCTGTCATTATTTTCGTCTAAGGACCTCTAAATAATGACCGCTGTCAATGGCAACGGATTTTCATTCAAAAGTGAAGGCAGACGGTTGATAAGCTGTGTTGGTTTGATTCAAGTTCAGCGTGTGTTGCAAACTATTTGTTTCTCCGCTGGCGTGTCGGGGTCCGGTTCACCCTGTCGGGACTTATTTTCCCAATAATAACTGGCGTTCTATAAATTATCCCTTACATATTTGGTAAGGTCTACGGTTTATTGTGATATACGGTTTGCCATGTGTTGAGTGAAGAGTTCGTGAGATATAACCCAAGAGTAATGGGTGTGCCGAGTTGTGTGCAGAATGCAAATACGATTAAATTTAATGTAAGTTCAATGTTAATTTTCTCGCAAACCATTCATCACAGCAACTTGGCGCTAAAACCATTGGAAAACTTAGATTCCGCTCATTTATACTGTGTGCTATCTGTGTGACGAGTACCCCATGGCTAGTTGAACCTGGACTTGGAGATTTTACTGGGGCACAGCAGTACAGGGGCATGGGCCCGAGTAAAAGGGTTTGTGACGACCCTGCTAAGGTAGAACAAACTCCCGAACAATTTTGAAATTCCGGCTGGGTGCATTTTGTAGGTCTCAAAAAGAAGGCATGTCTGGGAAAAGACTGAGGATGTCTGGTCACTAGATTGAAGGTGTGAGAGGGGGAGCTAACGT
>NC_055971.1:9459829-9462329 GCF_018492685.1 Alosa sapidissima | reverse complement strand
CAAGGCATTCAAGATCTGGGCCTAAGACACGTCTTCCCCCATGCTGAGCTTACACTGCTTTCACAGAGTAGGGGAAGACGAAGATGACGATGATGATGAGGATAATGCATGGATCTGGGGCGGGGGGTGGATTGTCGATGAAGAGGAGATGGATGTGTCATGCTCAAAGAACTGCTGGACATCTCGACCTCCTTCGTCACCTCTCCCTCTCCAGACGCTTCATCTCTCTTCTCATTACCACAGAGCCTTCATCTTCTCCACCCTCCTCCACCCAGAGCTCGCTCACACACACACACACACACACACACACACACACACACACACACAACCCTTAGGGACTGTGGGACGTGCATGCTTGATTGTGCACTGGAAGGGGTTGATTCGTGGTGGAGGCAATGGAGGTGCTGATGGTGGGGATCCGACGCATATCCTAATGCAGCTGCACAAAGGACGGGAGGAGAGCACTGCAGGCTCACCTGCCCCTGGTTTGAGGGCTGGTGGGGGAGAGGGGGGGGGGGTGATGTAAAGGCACATAAGTAGAACAAAATCCTAATAGCCCCCATGGGGCAAGTAGTGATGGAGGGGCTTTACCGTATCCAGGAGGCATTAAGAGGGGGATCTGTGGCGTATGGCTCAACGAGAGCTGACCGTGACACAGCATCCCAGGAGACCGGTGGGCGGGCGGACGGCTCCAGAGGTTGTTTAATTAAGGGAAATCATTGGGCGGCGGAGAGATCTGGAAGGCTTTAGTTAATGTCCTGAGCGGGGCTTCGCTGCTCAGATGAATTTCCAGCCTGGTCTGGTCTGCTAATGGACCTCGCTCTCACTGTGCAGAACAGACACAGACACACACACACACACACACACACACACACACTCACACACACACACACACACACACACACACACACACACACTCACAGACACACAGTGTCTCCCACTCATGGTGGAATAGATTAGTCTTTCAAGTAAAGCTAGAGTATAGTAATGTGAACTTTTCTTTTTATTCTTATTGTATCTCGTGAGGAAGCTGACTTACAGACTCAGGCTGAGATGTATGTTTAGTTAACTGTAGTCCATTTGACCTGTGTAGGTAGGCAATAAAATACAGCCCACACTGAAATACAGGGTGTTAGGTCTGTGATGGAAAGGTTAGACATATAATTATTGAACATGAGCACACTCTCTCACACACACACACACACGCACACACACACAGACACACACACACACACACACACACAAACACACATACACACACACACACACACACACATGAACAAAAAGGAAAGACAATTCATGTGTCCTGTGCATGCTACAGTGCTCTGTTAAAGCTTTGAGCATCACGGAAATGAGATTGAGTTGTGCTCTCTTCCCCTCTCTGCTCCAACTGAGCTCCATTAGCGCTATCTCTCTCCAGCCACCTTTTTTATAAATCTGCCTCGTTGCTGGTCGAGGCCCGCTGTGAATAATGACAGGTATCACCCCCCTCTGGAGCCCGCCAATCGGATAGACTGGAACGGGAGCAGATGGATTGAAGCACCCTTAGTCACTAGGGCCACCACCAGGGCTAGCATTCAGTGATGAATCTCTCCTTTTGGTTTTTATCTGGGAGTGCAGCAAGGACTGGGTGCTTGGGTAGGGTAGTGGGGCGGCCATATTGAAATGTCAGGAGGATTAACTAGAGCTGGGCAGGCAGGTAGGTAGGGCAGCCTCCTCCAGAGAGAACACTCCAGTACTCCCAGTGCTGTGGTGGAGATGTCAGTCGGGGTGGGGGCTGGGTGGGTGGTTTAGGCGGGGCATCCCTGGAGCCTTAGTGCCAAGGGGTTTGGGAGGAAGAAAAAGGGTTAGCGAAGGATGAGGAAAAGGGGGGGGGGTCTCCTCCACGTCCGACATGCAATTCATCATCATTGCCGCTCTTCGCAAATTGCCCTAAAAGAATGCAGTTGCTTCACAGCACCAGTGAGTTTTTTTCCCTTCCGCGCGAATATTTATGCAAGCTGAGCATGGATGCATGAACGAGGGAGAGAGAGAGAGAGAGAGAGAGAGAGAGAGAGAGAGAGAGAGAGATGGGAGGAGGAGGAGGAGGGTCGGGTGCTCACTTTACTTTCAGGCGAGTTAAGCAAACACACTCACAGACACAGGAGGTAAGGAAGAGAGAGAGAGAGAGAGAGAGTATGGAAGTAGAGAGAGAGTATGATCCTCCACTGGAACAGACAACCCCAAGTCATGGAATAATTAGCATAGCCAAGCAGAGAGAGACTCAAGGAGTTATTACGCAGTAAAGCACAGGCTGGCAAATGCCATAATTTGACAAGTGTGCTGCATGGCATTGATAAGATAGGTATATATAGGATATAATGTATGTGTGAGTATATGCATGCATGTGTTTGTGTGAGCATTATGGAATAGTTATTTCCAGAGAATAAACAAAACCAGGTATGAATACGGCATGTTCTTTGGATGGAAGTACACCGTCCACATTAGAAAAATATATTAT
>NC_055971.1:9404829-9454829 GCF_018492685.1 Alosa sapidissima | reverse complement strand
TCGTAGGAAGCTCGATGGTTCTGTCCTCTCGCTCTATCCTGCTTGGATGTAGCAATTGTCCTGATTGCTGGAAATTGGTAAGGAAAACCCCATTCCCCAACCGGTGGTCAGCATGACTAATGTGAGTGGAGAGTGGCCTGCCATTGATTGCTCCCACCCACTGGAGCTCATAATCTCTCAGCACTATGCTCTCTGCTGTAAAACACAGTATCTGACCAGCCTAGCGCCTCCTGATTGCCCCTGTGGCGTGGGATTGCACAAAACATACCGGCCAGCAACAGGACACCTAGCCCAGGCCTGTATAAGGGAAGGACTCTCATTAGTGTACTTGATCAGATGAAAAGAATACAGGGTTGATACAGAGTTGTTGTTGCTGTTGTTGTTGTTGTTGCTATTGCTTGATGGCATGACCAAGGCACAGATTAAATTTGTTTGTGAATCCAAGCTATATCTCAGAACGCTTCATAAGCCTACATTTCCTCCACTGTCATTTTGCTATCGTCATGATATCAAAATATAAATGGTGCATGAAGTCTTTGAAGAGCTTTCAGACATTTTCAAGTGCTCAAGAAAGTATTTCTCCACCATTAAGGGTTTGGCAAATGGACACAGTGGAATGGAAACCTCAAACTGTGATGTGATAGTGATACCTAGCTAGTCCCTGCCATCTACTCTCTCCCATTTCACCAGGACACATTTGACTTTAGGAAGTAGGGCAGTTTTTTTCCTTTTCTAAAGCCCTTTTAGACAGCCCCTAGCAATCTGGAATACATGGGGATGTGACGCTGAGCCTGTAATGTTGGTAGGCTGCGAGCAAACGGACTCTGATTTATTTACAGTGGGTTTGCACACTGTCTAGGCCCCCTGATCCCTTAAGCCGTGGGACTGATTAAGTGCTACATGGTGCGCAGGGCCTACTTGTCTTCCCCCCCCCCCCCCCACCCCCGCTCCCTTCAAACAAATCGCGTTCTGTTTGGCTGCGTGTAAAACTCTGGTAAGCTGCTCAAGACGGAAGGGGAAAGAGGGGTCAAGGCCAATCTCAGCGGGCAGGCCGTGTGGGCGGGGGATGTTTGTGTGTGTGTATGTGTGTGTGGGAGGGTGGGGGTGACTAAAAAAGCGACTGGCAGGTGCCGCCGCCTCAAGGCCCCTTCGGAAGGGTGTCACTGCAGCCTAACGAAGACAAATCGACCCCATCGCCATATCGGGTTTGCTGCGGGCCCCCAAAGGAATCGGAAGCGAAATTTGCTTGGCTTCAGATGCATCCTCCCCCCTCTTATTTCGGTTGTTTGGGGGGGGGGGGGGGGGGGGGGTTGCGAACCGGGAAAAGGTTAGCGGGAGTAAATGAAGATGTCCCGCAGGGTCTTTGGAGCTGTCGTTTAGAGTAATGGCTGAGATGATGTACTGTGGCTAGCCGGACCATCGCTCACTGTAATGCCTCCAAGGCGGCAGGAAGTGGACTGCCAAACGCCATGCCGCCGCTGCCGACTGATTTAGACTTGTTTTCTGTGATGCACCCCCGGAGACAAGGACGCCCAGTCCAGGGGGAGCACGCCGCCTCCTCTAGTGGAGAAGAGCTTTATGCCAACTCCTGTCTCACGTTCCCCCTGAGCCTGGCTGTCAGTCGCATCTGTTCTCATGAGTCGTCTCATGACAAAGAGAGAGAGAGGGAGTGAGAGAGAAAAAGAGAGGGAGGGAGAGAGATGTAATAATGTTGCTCAGTTGATCTTTGAATTGAGGAAACTAATCAGCCCTGATTATTGAAGGTAATGGCATCATGTCTGTGTGGTAATAGTTTGATTTCGGTGGCGTGGGTTCAGAAGCCTCTCTGTGTCTGAGCGGCTGCACAAGTCGAGGAGCGGCTACACGTGTTAATTAATTTTGCTCATCGTAGCAGCACTCCGATTCCAAACCCACACATCTGTCACTAAGCCGTTGCCGGTTCGCAGGGGTAATACGTGAGATAATTACTTCAATTGCAGCGTGGAAAAAAAACAGAGGGGAAAATAAGTGGGACTTCACTGTGTTTGCCTGGAATATTTGCTGACCGAGGACGAGGCAGATTGCAAGCCAATGGCAAACAAAGCCAATCCCAGGTCAAACCTCCCTCTTAGTGTAGACACACAGAATCTTCTGAGGAGTCTGGATGAAGAACATGAGGATGTCTCTCTCACTCTCTCTTTTTCTCTCCTTGTCTCCCTCTCTCTCTCTCTCTCTCTCTCCGCTGCATGTTATATAAAACAAAGCATATGCTCGAAAGCCGCCCAACGCCAGCATGATTAGGCCAGAGGTTAAAACATGAAAAACAATGATGTTAATGTTCAGCACACAGTCGAATAGGCAGTGTCATCACCTTCGCAAATAGCATTACAATCCCCACGAGATAAAATAAAGCTGGTATCAAATTACCAAAGAACCGCCCACGACTCTCCATTCAGCACATGCACTTTTATACTGATACAAATTTGCACTGAATGGATGCTTTTAACACCGAACATGCAGTGGGATGTTAGTTATTGCTTTTTATTTTATTTCTAGATTGAATAATCTTGCAGTGTTCATTTGTGGCATAATCACAGTGAAAAGCATGGAGGGGAAAATGGAGTCTCAGAATGCATGAAAGTTGTGGGGTTGGGGCAGTAAGAGTGATTTGATCTGAGGAGACAGCGAATAAAAGCAGTAGATGGTCTTTAATGTGTCTTGTAATTGCAGATACCCCCTAGGCCTTGATAGGGCATGTATTTTAAACAGACAGTTAGCACTGCATTATTCAATATAAATCCTCTTTCTCTCTTAGTCTCTCCCTCTCGCTTTCTGTGTGAGAGAGAGAGAGAGAGAGAGTGTGTGTGTGTGTGTGTGTGTGTGTGTATGTATGCCATTGCATGAGTGTGTGTGTGTGTGTGTGAGAGTGAGTGAGTGCGGCAGACAGAGAGTGAAGAATGCTCCGTGCTTCCTCTCCTCTCAGTAGCTGTTTGGTTCTTTTGAAGCCTCTTTATTAATGGGTCTGAAGGTGATGGTGGCCTCAGCCAGAAGTGCACAGACTAATGAACACACCGAGAGCCCTGTAGCTGCTGTGGCTGTACTGGAGGAGGAGGAGGAGGAGGAGGAGGGGGCCTGGGAGAGGAAGAGGGGGAGTGGGTGAAAGAGTCAGGGCCAGGTTAAAAGCTCAAGCAAAGACGAGTGCTCACTAATTACTCTCTCTCTCTCAGTATTTACTTGCCTTACTGCCTGCACATAAATTCCCCGGGCCATTACAGTATTGTGTGGGCAAGATTAGCCCACACACACACACACACACACACATATATACATACCCACACACTTTGCTTAAGTGAAGTGATTCAAGTTTAGAAAGTTATTCAAGACTTTGTGCATTTATCAGTTACAGAGGTAAACTCAATGTGGTAAGCAGTGCAACTGGTTTTCAATCAGTCAAAAAGGGCACATGTTAGCCTGCTGTTCATTGAGCGTCACTGGCTACTCTTAGCTGCCCGAATCAAATGCATGCCTAGCCTCGGCTGACCTTTGCTGAACTATGTGTGAAATATCAGTGATATAGAATTATATAATGTGCAGTATGTTTTTTTTTTCGTAATGAGGGTGATTGGCACATTTTAAGACAAAATCTTGTGTGAATGTGTAGAAATGTGTAGAAGACCATGGAAGTGAGTGTAGTCCTAAAGCATGTGTAGAAGACCATGGAAATTAATGTAGTCCTAAAGCATAAGTCCTCCGACGAGGCACTGCTGTGAATGTCTCTTTGCTGGTTGACTTGGCTGGTTGCTTTCTCCCAGGTTGTTTTTCAACACCATTTCTGAAAATTCAATATGTTCCTTATCGTGGAAAAAATCATTCAAGGGCATCTTCTGGTCAGTCTATCTGTGAAATCAATCGGCTTATCTCCCCCTCACTTAAAGATCAGACCATATTTTTCAGTCTTATGGTTTTCAGGGAGTGTGGAGTGTCTGTGGTTTCTCCATGCTGCTTATCTCGCACCTTTAGACTTTCTCAGCCTTGCACCGTCTCAGTCATTTTTTCGACATTCTCAAGAGTGTCACCTTCTCTTCTCTCGAGCATAGACTTCTCCAGAATATTCTTCTTTATTCAGTCGAGAGGAAACACCTTCAATATTCTTGAATATGTACTGCTGCGTTTTCAAAATTAAACTGTTTGCAGCCTGTTCAATGCAGGGGAATTGTAATGCGCATGACCATGAGAAATTAAAGGTCAACATGTCGTGTATAGAGAGGAGATTTCCAATAAGCTGTTGGAGTTTTGATTCATAATGTCACAATAGTTTATAGGTAATATCATTTCAGAAGCGTAATGTGTTTAATATGAGTCAGTTTGTTGGTTTTCTGTCTGCTTTGCTAAAAACATCACATCAAATATTCTCTATACTTCTATGAAGGTATTGTTTATGCATGATACATATTTTCCATCTAAGATTTAGAGCAATTACATCATTATCATAGTCTTCACTCCAAAGCATTGACTAAGACATTTTCACAAACTGCTATTTTTTCAGTTGAACACAAAAGGTATACACAAATGGTACCCTTCCCTACCTCACACAAACACCATCACCTTCAATCAGACAGTGTAAACAGCCTGCCCAAACAACTACCTCTCTCATGCTCCAAGAAGCATTCGGAGCTTTTTCTCCAGTGGCCTCTCTTGAGGAGCCCCCAAATCAAAGCAGCACTCAGTCATGCATCTTTCATGTGTGTGTGAAAGTTTCTCATGTGTCGGAGGAGCTCCTTAGAAGTCGCTGCCACACACATCCGCACACACATCAGTTTCAGTGTGGGAGCATGGACCCTTACCCATCCACCCACTAACACATCACTGGCTCAATGGGAACCTGAGTTACCGCATCTCTCTCTGTGTCTCTCTCTCTCTCTCTCTCTCTCTCTCTCTCTGCCTGTCCAACTCTGCTCATGATAACACACTACTGCAGGACTGGGGCTAATGCACCTGTTTTTTATGTCACTACTGGTCATCACTTATCCAGTGGATTATATCAAGCTGGAGATAAGATGGTGCCCAGGGTGGGCTTTCCATAGTGTTCTATCAGGTGTGTGTGTGTGTGTGCTGAGGTGTGTGTGTGTTCAAGAAGTGGTTGGTGTTTGGTGGTTAGGAGAGGATGTCTGTTTTGATAGGATTACAGACAAGTCCCTCAAGGAATATGACCATGTTGATACACTTGTTGATCTTGTGATTGGTTCTTATTTAAATGTATTATGGATTTTTTTTACATTTTTGTTTAACTCACTGAATGCCAAGCTGTTTTCGGGAGCTTTGTCCTTGAGTGCCAGCAATCTAGACCATTGTTGATGATTTTTGTACAGCCACAGCATATTCTGTGTAATAGCTATGAACACATACAATAGCTCGATTAAAAGGTGAGACTTTAAGCTCTCGGTGGGTGCAAACCGTGTATTTTTACACGCCTCTGTTCCTGAGATATCCCAAGCTAAACAGTGGCTTTTCATCAAAATCGCTGTTTTTTTCTAGAAATGGAGATATAACGTCTTTCATGAAATATGAAGTGTTGCCTGTTACTTACTTGTGTAAACTTTCCGGGAAGTGATCAGCGAGACCTGGCGAGACTGCCATCTAGTGATAGACCCACGAAAATTGCCTGGTTTTGACCTGACGTGCATGCGTCACTGATTCGACCCAAAGCGGCAACCGAGTTATGATAAAATGTCCAGATAAAATGTCCAGATTGCGTTTTCATGAGTTTTCGATCGTCATATATTTCATTTCCATTCATCACAGAGTTCCCAAAATCACATATAATGTGTGTTAGAGTATCTAGTTTCGTAATTTAAAAAAAAAGCTAAAAACGTAATATTACGTTTTTGGCACTCAACGCATGGGAAGGAAAAACGTAATATTACGTTTTTGGCACTCAATGAGTTAATTAATCATTTCAATTTCATGGAAAATCTATCAATGGATGCTTTATGTTTGATAATGACGTACTAATAATCTTCTATAATAACAAACTAATTACATTATACCATAATGTTATAAGACCTTTCTATAACACAGTGATAACACTGTTAATAAAGCCTTTCTCTATAGTATAATGATAACATAATGGTAATAAAAACCTCTCTTTCTCCTCTCTCTCTCTCTCTCTCTCTTTCATGCTTCCTATGGTGTGCTTCTGGAAACCTCTGAGCAGGTAGGTCTCTTTTTCTGTATAATTCATGAGTAAATACATTCATAGACTGACATTCACACACACACACACACACACACACACACACACACACACACACACACACACACACACACACACACACACACACACAGATTTATATAATATGTTGTTGACTCTGTCAGCACACTCCCACCTGTTTTTTTCTGCTGAGGTCCAATAGCTTTGCCTCTCATTAGGCTGAGGGTGAAAATGCATTAAGCTATATTCACGAGGCCTAGGACATCAGAAACGAATGCCGTGTTCTTTAAAACATTCCACATTCCTCCTCTCTCTCTCTCTCTCTCTCTCTCTCTCTCTTTTCCATTCCTTATGCTCATTGAAATGACTTCCTCTCGATCACAAATCACTGCCTCACCTAGAGCTGGCAGCTCGGGGTTATGGTTGACAGCAGAAGAGCGTATGCAGGGGAAAACTCGGCGACAATTTCATGTCGGTGCTCATATCCACACATAGCATAGCGCCCTCAATGGACTAACAACTTAAAGGAAGACGTGGGGGGGCCTTGAGCAAAAGTACTTTTCACAAACACTAGCTCTCTCTTTCTTGTGTTTCCACCTTCTCTCTCTCTCAGTTCTCTCTCCACTGTCTTTTGACAACATCTGTTTTTCCATTGCCAAAGTGTGCTTTAGAAAAGATGAATTAGCCTGCTTTTCAACACTTTGTTGCCTATCTGAAAACCCTGGGGGAAACATTAGTGGAGAGGGGTACCATATTTGTTATAGACTTCAGGGCCCTCTGAACTAACCAAACAGTGGACTAGATGGTAAACTGGATGTTGGGTGTAGAGGGGGAGGTGCTGGTGCTATTGGAGGAGGTGAGTGATGGGAGTGGGAGGAATGGCAGTGGAAGGACAGGGGCAGCGAACACATACTGGCGAGGTGAGCGGTTGTGGTGGTGTTGGTGGGGGGAAGATGACAGCACTATGAAGATTGAGTTCCGTGGCATATTGCCGGGGGAGCACACCTGCTACACCAGGGAGAGAGAGAGAAAGAGAGAGAGAGAGAGAGAGAGAGAAAGAGGGAGAGAGGGAGTGGTGAATCACCTGCAACCCTACCGAGCAACAAGCACAAACACACTTATTGAATTAAGCTAAAAGCGGACAAGGTGCTGCACATGGTAATTATAAACCAAGAGCAATCAGGGCCACTTAATTGAGGTTCTAACTGTGTTTTGCATTTCCTTCAGCAGGAGGTGAGTGGTGGCAGGTTCATTTCATTAAGAATATTTTCTAGCATTTTTTTAATTTCTCCACACTGGAACATTGTTGTCAAGCAGCCAGAGCGGAGCCAAGTGCACAAGAACACCTGCACTACCTGCGGTGCGTTATTATTTACCTTCTGTCAAGGTTGTCACATCACACACACACACACACACACACAGACACAACACAAACACCTTGCACATGGGAGCTGTGAAAGACCTACAATAAGCGAGAATTGATGCCTTTAAAACATTGAGAGTAGCACTCCTCAGACTGCTGCAGACAACAAGGGTGGAGTTCAGGGGAGTAAATAAAGTGTGAGGGTAAAGACTGGATGGAGCTGGTGGAGTTGCCCTCCTCCTCCTCCTCCTCCCCACCTCTCTCGCTCCTTCTCTCCCTCCCCTGTTCTCCTGGATGGCGTGACATTTCTATCAGTTGGTGAGAGGGGGGGTGGCCGATATGGCGGCGGTGGCGGCACAGGGGGCTGCAGATCATGTTTATTATTTCCCAGGTAGTGATTTCTGCTTTCCGATGCTCCGGCAGAGGAAACCACACATCATTTACTGTCAAGGCCTCACACCACAGTCTCTCTCTTTCTCTCTCTCTCTCTCTCACTCTCCCCTCCATCTCCTACACCACCCTCTCTTCCACCTACTCACCTACCACCCACCTATCACCTTTTTAATCTCTCTTTCTCTATAGCCTCTCTCTACTCTGGCACTTTATTTATTTATTATCACTATGTTTTTCTCCTTGTTATTATCATTAGTTTTTCCTCAAATTTTTTGGCCGACTAATTTTGGCAGCCACAGTGTCTTTTTTATTCTACCTGGATTTGTTGTTGTTGTTGTTGTTGTCTCTCTCTCTCCCTCTCCAGTGCCTCAGAGAGTTTTCCCCTTCTGTTGCTTTTAATTGAGGCCGTGGCTGAGGGCTCGCCCCTTAACAGGAGGTGACGCGTAATCTTCCTTCAGATGCAGGAGCACTGCCTCTCTTTCTCTCTCTCCACACCCCCCCTCTCTATCTATCCCTTTCTCTCTCTCTCTCTCTCTCTCTCTCTCTCTGCCCGGGGCTTGTTTGCGTTGCGCTCAGGTAATCTGCAGTGCCGAGGAGCACGTTGTTTAACACCTCTGTCCTTCAGCTGTCTGTGGGTCTGCCTTAGATAAAGATTTACCCGCGCGCGGGCACTAACCTCAACGCAAAAGCGTCTCCGATGAAGCCACGCATCGCGCCGTGCATCACTGAAGTAGTTTGCTGTCACATCGAGATGTGATTGCTTTTAACCTCAGAAACAGTATGCCATCCAGGTGATGTGTTGGACCACCTGGTTACATAAAAGAATTCCAGCATATATATATATGGAAAATGAATATTGGGCATTTCAATAGATAATGTATGGGGAGATATAACAGAAATATGACAGAGGTCAGTGAAAAGCACTGGGGGCAAACATACTGAAACAAAGTAAACCTTGAGTGCTACGTACGTTGTCTATGGGATAAAGGCAATTGCTAAATGCATGGAGGTGTTAATGCTTCCCATGAGAACAGATGACCCTCATGCATACTCTTCACTCAGCAAGCTGTTGTCTAGCTCAACAATCGATCGCTGGGTGTCAGCAGTCAGATAGCTTCCAGGGGTATTTTCTGTAGAGGTCCTTTGCCTGAATGTCAGCTTGAGATCTTTGCTGGCTTGGCTTGTCGTAAAGGTTTTGTCTGGTAGAATTGTGTTTGCCTTGATTAAACAGGCCGTCTGTGAAAAAAAAAAAAATCCATAGGACCGCCTGGCGATTGGCCAAGGCAGTGACAAAGACGGTTTTCTGTCTGATTGAATGCAAAATAGTCTGCCTGCATTTGGGAATGCTGAATCTGACTGACACCTTTAATCTGATTCATTTAAGTGAGAACACACACTGTCACTGTGTTTTACGACGGGAGATGTCACGACAGTGATTTAACTGCTATCCTGATAACGCATGTCTTTTCTTGAGAGAAAAGTCAACTTTTACCTCAGTGTCTTCCAAAACTTCCTCCATCTTGTCAATGCCTTGTCACCCATGCCTGTCCCCTGACTCTGTGTCATACTGTAGATGGGCGGCAGCCGGTAAAATGTGTGGGTTTGTGTCTGGAGGGGAAGAATGAGGGGAGAGAGAGCAAGAGAGAGGGAGAGAGGGAGAGAGGGGGCGCGGGTGGCAGCGGAGAATCTTTGATTGAATCAGGCGCTGACTTGTCTTGGTTATCTAGATGTGTCAGGGGAAACAGGGGCCCGTCTGCCTCCGCTCGCAGGTGTCGCTCGCCCGGCCCTGGCTGCCTGGCAGATAAGACGGCGACGCGGCAGGCTGCCACAGGACACAGTGACTTCCGCCTCCCCTTGCGCCGCACCACACCGCACCCTACCACACCTCGCTGCCACCTCTTTCCCCACCCTGAGGGGGATCCTTTCATGAGACCCCCCCCCCCCATACACACACATCTCCTCACTTGCCCATAATCCCATAATAGGCTCCAGACAATAACTTATAGCCTTAAAACAAAACAGGGCACCAAGCACAGGGCAGGGCATGCATATGGAAGGTCAGTTGAGATACGGGTAAATCTGTTAGCGTTTAAATTCTGCATGCTACCGTGAGAGGAAATTCTCCCCATAGAAAGCCCTGCGGTCCGTCCAGCTACGCATCCATAGGTGGATTAAAGACCTCATAGAGGACAGCCTTGCTGCAGTGCCATACATAAACAATAACATGGTCTATGATGGTTCAGGCAGTGAGCTTTGACTCCCCACTGACTAGTCAGAGTAATATATTCCAGTGAGCTAATTCTACTCTATTATTATGTATTAAACTTCATTTTCCATTAGCTAGGGGTTTGCAATGGACATTTTTGTAATCACACTTACACAATCTTTTCCCTTCCTCTGTGTCGGAGTCTCATTTCTCATTTTGGAATTGCCAGCCGTGTTTGAAAGATCGCCCTCAGACAGAGTTTGTTTGTTTTCTTCTCGCCTGCCAATTCAGATGACCCCTTTGGTCAATTTTCAGGCGATGATTAAAACTTCCACTTGGGAAATTAAAGGGGGTAAAAAAAAGACTTGTGATGGTGAAAGCCAAACAAATCAGAGAGAAGGAGGAGGAGGAGGAGGAGGAGGAAGAACACTAATCAACTGTCCTCTAATAGGATCTGTATCTGTTAGCATCCCCCATGGCCCCCCCGCTTATCCATCCCCCTGAGGTCAGAGGTCATTGTTTCTGTGGGAGAGGAGGTGGGGACGGCCAGTCCCCCTCAACTGGCCTCATCTCTGACGGCCTGGTGATGTCTGTCATGCATGGCTGCACACAGATTTCACACCTGTCACTCCCTCCAGTGGAGAGTGGCCACTTCTATCTCTCTCTCTCTCTCTCTCCCTCTCTTTTCTTATCTCCCTTCTTTTTACTTTGCCACACAGACACAGCACACTTGCGCTCACACATGAACCACACCTTTCACACCAAATCTCTCTCCCTTCATCTCCCTCCCGCACTCGTTTTTCTCTCCTTGCCTAGTCATGCAGAGAGGAGAGGGACGGCCAGCACTGATGGACATGACAGACTCAACACCCCATCAGTGTTCCAGCCTTTCTATAGTATATCTCTCTCTCTCTCTGTCTCTCTCTCTCCCTCCCTCTCTCTCTCCCCCCCTCTCTCTCTTCCTCTCTCTCTCTCCCTCCCTCTCTCTCTCTCTCCCTCTCCCTCTCTCCCCCCCTCCCTTTCTCTCTCTCTCTCTCTCTCTCTGTGGCGTGCGTACATGCAGCCATTCTCTTGTTCTGGTTCCAGGGCCGGGCTCGAAAACTCCAGGAGCTCATCTGTCCTAATTTGCTCTTAAGGTGGCGAAGGAGCGCTGACGGAGCCCAATCCCCACTACACACACACACACACACACACACACACACACACACACACACACACACACACACACACTCTCTCACCCAGCCTGAGTTATTGGATATCAACTGTGTTTGTGTAATAGAGATTAACATTAGCGCCTGGGCAGAGCCGCATTAAAAGAACATTTTTCGCTTGTCTCGTTTCTCTCGCCTATCTCTTTCTATGTCTCCCTCTCTATGTCTCCCTCCCTCTCTCTCTCCCTCCCTCTCTCTCTCATCCCTCCTCTTTCTTCCCACCTCTCTCTCTGTTACACACCACACAATCATCAAGGCTCATGAACCTAAAATGGTGGGGAAGAAATGGAGACACAACAACTGAGTGCCAGGCAATTCATTTTAGCTGCCACCCCCTACTGCTACGCACGCAAAAAAGAGAGACATCATTGAAATGTGCATGTTCTGTCTAACCGCATTAAGGCAAAACGGATCCCCCGCTGCTTCTGCTGCGGCAGACGGAAAAGGTAGTGGAAGAGCAGGTGCGCTTTAACACCACATCTGGATACGAGGGAAAGAGGGCTAGCCTGTCATTCATGCTGAGACAGCCGCAAAAAAAAAAAAAAGCCATCTTGTCTTCAGGTGAAGGGGGTCTGGACCCCAGTATAGTGAACTCTTATTTTAAGGCCTGCCAGTTTAAAGAGAACGAGGAGGCGAGCAAGCGGCCAGCCATGCGGATCACCGCCACACCGACTGCACCTTCGCCCGAGAAAATCCGAGGAGCTCCAAGGTTATATAAGACGTGTATGCTGTCTCGGTGAGAATGGCTGCGTATTGATTTAGTGGTTATGTGCTGTGTGCTTTCTCCTTTTCTCTCCCTCTTACTCCGGCAAATAGCTGATGTCTCTCTTATCGTCTGGCGGCCAAGAGGAAGTCTCTCACTTCCGCTGGCTCCTTCGAGAGGCAATCAGTGCCATTTAGTCGCACAGCCAGCCGCACAGCAGTGCATCTGTTCTGCAGAAGGTGTCGGGTGAACGCTTTGTTTGAGCTCGGCGTGCTTAGAATCTAGTCCAAATTCAGAACATGATTCACTAATCCCAGGGAAAATGGCGTAACCTTAAGTCACCTGGACGAACGCCAGTGAGGGTAGCGGAGTGAGAGCCCCGCTAAGAGATGTTGGTTTTCGGGCCGACTTTGATGGAAACTGCCTGGATACAGGTGAGGATGAAATCCTTTGAAAGTGTTGACCTTTGAAATGGAAACCCAGTTTTATTTCAAGGAGAGTGGAAAGACAGCTTGAGGCACCTCCAGTATTGCTGCTCTCCTCTCCTTTCCCCCCCTCTTACTTTCATTCTTGATTTCACTCTTTCCTCACCCTCTCTCCATTTTTATTTATTTTGGGTAGGGGTGCGATTCACTGCATTGCTGCCTCCAGTCCACTGCGTCCTCCTCTGTCCCTGTGGTGGTGCGGGTCTGCCGCGCCGGGCTCTCCTTACGACCTTGTTGCCACGGCGCAGCCGGCCGAGCAGACACACTCCGGTGGCTTCTGTCTCGGCGGCCGCCCGAAAGCCTCCATTCCCTCTCCTAATGGTATGGAGAAATTGCTTTCACTGCCGGAGAGATGCTATCTCTTGGGGGAGGGTGCGGGGCGGCGCGGCGACCAAGAGAAGGACCCCATCTGGTGGGGGTTGGGGGAGCTCGGTGATGGCGTGAAGACGGGCGCTCCCCTCTCTCATCTCGCTCCCTTCTTTCTTGGAAATTAATGACTCTCGTGGTATCGTTTTGCAGAGAGAGAGGAGAGAGAGGAGAGAGAGAGAGAGAGAGGCACGATTCGCACAGGCCACAGATTGAATTTTTGTCCCCTTCTCCTACTTCTAGAAGAACTACTCAGCACTCTCATTCCCTCTGCTCCACTAAAGGTTAAATCCTCTCCTGTACTCCCTAATCTATCCCACAGTTCATATCTTCCTTGTCTTTTACAAGTCGCCCCACTCGACTCCCTTACTAGATTAATATACATAACATTAATAAATACAAAATGATTTCTTTAATCATAAAATAAAAGTCATATGCACCAGTATCACATGAACATCAGCACTGACTGGGGGACGGGGAGTGGGTAAGAGCAGCACGTGCCCTCTCAAAATGCACATCGCATTCCGTGCATTCCGCAGCCAATGACGGTGTGTTTGGCGACGGCGGCGCGATCATTTATTTTAGCAAAGTGGAGAGGCTGCAGCAGGCAATACATCAGGTTAGCGAAGGGGAGCTGGGGGAGCCGTGGGTGCTTGATCTTCCGTGAAGCTGCCAGGGAGTGATAGGTCCCGCGTCTCCATTCGCCTGCCGCCATATTTCTTCATTTAATAGGATTGCAGACTGTCAGGATCCAATTTGTAACCCGGCCCCATCTCCCCCCGAGCCGTCCCACTGTAACCCGGCAGTGGCCAGCGCCACTCGGCACCAAGCCCCTGGAATAGCTCGCTCTCTTTCTCTCTCTTTCTCTCTCTCCCTCTCTCTCTTCTATCTGTCTATCTCTCCCTCAATTTCTTCCCTGCCTCATGCTATTTCTTTCTTTCTTTCTTTCTTTGTCCTCTTTGCTGCTGTTTTTTTCCCTTTATCACCCTCTGCTTCCCTCCCCCTCTCTTTCTTTCTTTCTTTCTTTCTTTCTCTCCCTCTCTCACTCACCAAGAGTAAATCTTTCCTCTGAGTTGGCCCACTGCTCCCACCAAATCAAAATGTCTCTGCTCATTAGGAGAGCCATGCATTGTTTGCTGCTGCTGGGCACTGCTGTCATGTTCGTGGCTGACCCCTTGGATGCGTAGCTTTGATGGCTTCACCTGGCATTGGTGGTGACAGGCAGAGACTGCGGCAGGACAGGCCGCGGCTGGTGTTGATTCGTTGTCTCTACGACGGATCTGTTCCAGCAGTGAGGACAGTAGCTTGTCACACACAAGTGTGTGTGTGTGTGTGTGTGATGGTGACAGTGTTTGATGGGATCTGATATGAGGTGCCGTATCGGCATGTGGTGAGGTTGACGGACCGAGGACCAGAGTATGCGGTGTCTTGGTTTTGTCCAGATGGACTATGCCCGCCCCGCTCTCCCCCTCTGAGCGCGGTCACCCGGGCCATTCTCCAGTCCGGCGGTGTGGAGATGAGAGCTTGATAGTGATATTTAAAGCCCTGCAAGCCTTTCATCTCTCACAACCGAAATGACATTTGAAGAAGAAGAGCTGATTTTCTCTTTTTCAAATGAGCACAGAAGCTGAACGCTTGTGAAACGGCGTCACCAGCCAGAGCCAGCTGATTTCCCAAAAGCATCTCATGAATACATTGTGTTTGAGCATAAATTCATCACTTTGATTTGTCCATATCTCTTGTTGTAACTTGGAAAGATTATTTTGATTTTGTGTGTAAAAGTAGAATATATTAAAGTGGGCCTACATTTTTAATCAGATTTATGCACACATGGAATGTATCATTTGGGAGATGTGGTAATGGGTTATGGTTTGGGAAGTTATGTCCAGTTATTTATTTGAATTATTTCCGTAGTTCTTTAATTATTTAAATTAAATGCATTATTTAATCGACATTCATCCGACTGCACATTACAATTTAAAAACAAAAAACTAATTAGGCCGCATTGTAATGAACCTAGATGCACCCATGCGCTGAGACAGATTTTGTCATGGCCGGTGGGTCATGAATAAGCGCTGGAAAGCATGGCGTTTTTGTTTACTGCTCTTATTTTCCGTGGACTGATTTGTTTACCGAGAGAAAGGCTCAGTGGCGTCCGCTTCAGTGCAGCTGCCTGCCATCCCCCTGCCATCCAGCGAAGTGAAGGCAATTCAACCATTACACCGAGCAGACTATTAATGCCTCGCAGCTGAAAGCAAGCCACAGCTGACTGTCTGCCATTTTGTAAATAAAAAAACCCTGGTGTGATGGCAGAAAGATCCTGGGTTTGTTGGGACATTTCTCTCTTAGAAAAAAAAACTAGAAAGCTCAAACTTTTCAATGACGGGCATTGTACAAGAAGAAAACTTTTTTTCCTGTTGTTGCCTTGATAAGTTGACAACAAGGAATGGAAATATTGGCCTCAGCTCAAAATACTTTTGTTAAGAGACTTAAAAATTGTAACATTTTGCAACCATGTCTATTACACCCATTTATGAAATAACTAGGGTCGTTACTCATACCAAGGGCCCTTAAAGCCTTATAGCTGACAATAAAGAAACAATAACACAGTTAATTGGAACTCCTCATTAGAATACATTATGATATAATATAAAAGACAACCCAATACTGGCCCTGCTCCAAAACTTGCTTTATGATAGTGTACAAATTCCATTAGTTGTATAGTGGTTTTGTTGATTCAGCCCATGAAAGGAATTCTACGAGTAAAATATCAATTGAACTAACAACTAAATGTTGAAACTGTATTGATTTGCATCTAATACCTAGATATGTTAGAAGTGGGTTGATTTTTTTGTATTGTAGGCCTAAACAAATAATATAAAATAATATCAAATGCTGGCATCCATATTATAAAATCTATTGACTTGATTTAACTAAACCAACTAACCAACCAAATTCAAGGCCTGTTTCTACATGATAATACCTTTACATTATTTTGTACATTATGTGAACAAGCCAACCATTGTTCCAAATGGCAACTGGGACATGAGCGTGCCATTTAAAGAACAGCCACCACGACTACTTCAAATGATCAGAGCAGTGATATCATCCTCATATGACAATGAGTTATTTCTGTTTCCCTTCCCTATGCTCTTACTTTGTGACCATGTCATCAATGAGGAGGGAGAGAGAGAGAGAGAGAGAGAGAGAGAGAGAGAGAGAGAGAGGGAGAGAGGGAGGGCCTGAGAAAGGGTGATGTGTGAAGTACAGAGTGGCGTTGACAGGCAGCTGTATTGTGGCACCGTTACCTCGAGCATCCACTCCTGCTCTGACACGTTCCATCTGCTGGCTGCTTGGCGAGCGTTCAGAATGCCTCGCAGCCCCATGCAAACGTATTTATCAGTATTAAAGCGCCCGGGCATGCGCTGTCATAAGTAATGAGGTTCCGCGCGAGAGAAAGTCTCATTTTTATTCGGGCCCTGCTGATAGAATCGTTGGGCGTGTGGAGGAGGTGGAGGAGGTGGAGGAGGAGGAGAAGGAGAATCGCTCAAAGAAGCAGCGAGGCAGAGCCCTTCTCCCAGTAGCCTCCTGTTGTTTGTTGTTATTGCTGTTGTCACTTTTCTCTACTGTATCTGCCTTGGAAAGCATGCATTGGTTTTTCGAAAGTGCTGTCTCCTGGTCTCCGGTTAAGACGAGAACCCGTTGTATTTGTTATTTTTTCTCTGCATTTGCTGTCTTTCTTAGTTATCATGGCAGTGCTAAAGTTGCCAAGGCGTGGAACTGAATGTATGAATATTGGTCTAAACACAGCACTTTAGCTAGTTGACTTTGAATGAACTCACTCTTTCCCCCTCCCTTGGGATGGGTTAGCAAAAACAAATAGAGGGAGTATATAATGTAGCCCCAATTACATTTTATGGGTGGGAAACTTGCATAGAAATCTATGCAGTTTAAATAACCACCATGATCTAAGTAATGAAGGAATGATGCAATTAAAAAACTTAAAAATGTTGTTCAGGGAGCAGAGATACTACTCAAAACACCTGTAAATAAAGTTCTTTTTTCACAGTTCTCCCTTATAGCATTCCATTCTGATGAGTTCAACCATCTTGGTTGAACATAGCAATTAGCCTCAGGACAAAAAAAATATCTTCACGCTTTATACTTGACCTTGTAGAAATCAAAGAAGATCCCCAAAAATCCCCACAGGCCATTCTGATATCACATGCCTGAATTTGGGCTGAATTGAATCGAATCTCATGCTTTTACTTGTTCTGCCCATTGTTAGGCCAATGGCCTCTCAGTACAGTTAAAAAGACTAAAGGCGGTGAAATATAACATACAGCTTAGGTGTATGTCTCACAGTTTCATTGTTAAGGGAAGCTAAATCTGTTTCTGCAAAGCACATAGCTAATTCACTGGTAGCTTACATCAGACTGGATGAAACCGAGAATTTCAAGACTTCATCTGGATGGCCTGGCTTTGTTTCTGGTGAATGAATTCCCACTCAGACTCTCCAGGCCTGGACAGAGAGAAGTGTTTTCCGAGGCATACGGCTGTCAAAGGTGCTCATGAATTCTGCAATATGTAGGGCTCTGGTCATGTCCGATCCTGCTTTGGAGCAATAAAAGAGGCTGGCTCGCACACACGTAGAGCACCACCAGGAGCTGTCGAGAGAGAGAGGTCTCAAGGCTTTTATATTTGACATCTTTTATAAAAAGGACTGGTCCATTTCAAACAGTGTGACAGAGGCTTTGCAGGCTATGCAAAAGGACTAGCATTGAAAATGGATGAGATGTGTGTATTTGCCTCTGTTCTTTGACACAGACACTGTTTAATATGCAATGTTCGGCTCATTTTAAACTTTTATATCTTTTAATTATTTGTGAAATTACACTGGCTTTTGGCTCCATAATACATTTTGCATGATGTGCATAGTCATTTATTAACGTATTTGAGGTGGGGTGGAGGGGGAGGAGACTGCCCTGGCAGATTAAATGACCTCACTTCCTTAATAGCATTAAAAACAGCAGGGATGGGGTGAACCTTTCACACGGCGCATGAGGTGTTTACCAAACGGGTTTCCTGGGAGATCCAACGCTCGTAATGGAATTTTAAGTGAAGAGCTATGTTCCCTGTCCCTACCCCCGAGCTCTACATGTGTCTGTGTTGTTGGTATGTGTGTGTGTGTGTGGGGGGGGGGGGGGGAGTAGGTAAGTCAGAGAAAGGGTAATGAAGCATGAAGGGGGGTGGGGGGATTAATAAAGAATCATAGTGAGAGTGCAAGCCACTGTTAATCGTAATGAAAACATAACTGTTTTGGCAACCCCACCCCCCACCCCCTGTCAGAATAAACTCATTAACTTTTACAGGGGTAATAAATGAAGCATATGAGGGAGCATGGCATTCTAGGGTGGACGCCTGCCTGCGCGCATGCATGCCGCTCGCTGTCGATCCTGGTGTGGTCACTGGTGTGTGACGAAGACGAAGTGGTGTGGGAGTGTGTGTGTGTGTGTGTTATTGGTGAGCCGTCTGTGTGCGCGGCTGGTGAGCCGTGTGTGTGTGTGTGTGTGTGTATGTGTGTGAAACAGAGAGTGAAAGAATAGTGCAATATGACTCACAGAGTTGCTTACTATTCGAAACGGATTGCACATTAATCAGTAGACCCACACACACTGAAAACTCCACTTCAGGAGGCAAAAAGCCGCAGTACCTTATATTATGCTTCAGTGCACCTCCTTCGACGAGAGAGAGAGAGAGAGAGAGAGAGAGAGAGGGCAGTCCGTTGTGGCCACCCACCTGAGAGAGATGCCCATGTGCCCACTGTAATGGATGAGCCAGAACCTCATGACTCAAACTCTCTACATTAACCGTTACATAAAACCATCACCGCCATATGCTACCTGTCCTGAGCTCAGAGAGGGAGAGAGAGAGAGAGGAAAAGAGGGAAAGAGAAGCCTGTGAAAGAGGGGGAGAAAGCCTCTGAATTCTGTGAAATCTGCTCTTATTAGCGGTCAGGCAATTAGCCGCCACTCCGGTGGGCTTGCTCATTTGGCAAGCCCTATTTTTGATGAAGCATCCTAGCCATCGTAGCATGCAGCACACACACACACACACACACACACACACACACACACACACACACACACACACACACACCGCTGCGTTGGCCAGGGCTTGAGCGAGCGAGCTGTAATGCGCATGGGTGCCCCAGCGTGCCAGGTTTGGCGTCGGCGAAAAGGTCACATCCGACGAGCGCATTAAAAGCCATTAAGATGCAGTTACTTCAAAAGCGCCTCTGAAGGACTGGCTTCAATGAAGCGGAACGAGGGAGAGTGACAGCACTAAGTGAAAAGCACTGTTTTAGTCAGTGGTACAGTAATGAGCTAAATGGCTCTGCTGACAGATGGTAGATGAGAGAGGACGGGGTTGGGGGGGGTGTGTGTTGGTTGGGGGTGGTGATGATTTAAGTGGTGTGAGTAAGAGAGAGAGGGCAAAAGAAAGTATGTTATGGAGTGATGGAGAGAGAGAGAGAGATCTCACAAAAGTCTATCTAACACTCGGCTCTACTCACCCTGTCACACAGTGGTGGGTGCGAAAGATGCCCTTTAGCACCCAGGCTGGACTAACGAGGAGGACCAAGCAGCGCGGCACCAAGCCTCTGCTCGTCTGAATTGGGCTGCCTCTTGGCCAGCGTTACGGAGCCTCAGTATATGTGGTTACAGTTACTGTACTGTACGTGGTCCTTCACAGAATCATGGAGCTGCATGTTAATGCACACCGGCAGGCATAGAGAGCCTGTATGAGTCAGTAGCCCATATAGCCATGTGGAAGAGGTCAGGGCATACGCCTAGCGTGCAATGATGTACAGTAATGGCTGCAGGTGTGTGTGTGTGTGTGTGTGTGTGTGTGTGAGAGAGAGAGAGAGAGAGAGAGAGAGAGTGTTCCTAGGGATATGTCAAGAGGGGGAAGGGTGTGCGATGCCGTGGTTCTGTGTGTGTGTTTGAATGCAAATGACATACGCCGCTCAGTACCTCTTATCCATGAAAAAAGGAAGAAAAATTGCTCTTTGTGCGTCTGTTTTCCCTCCTTGGAATAATGAGGTAATGAATCCTGGAAATTACAGCCTTAATGTCATTCACCGACTCCTCCTGTGTATTGCCTAAAGAGGCTGATTAGCCTCCTCTCCGTGGCAAAGTGCTTGTAGACGCCGGCATTGATATGCAGCCAGTGTGGCTGTGTAAACCTGCTGCGCATCATCGGGGTGAAAGGGGAGATCTCCCCGGATTGTTTATATCCCGTCCAGATCGACAGGCGTCAGACGGGAGGAGACTGCCTTTCATCTTATGGTAATAGCTTCTCTCCTGATATGCCAGAGAATACATTCACAGCAAATAAAGAGACTGGTTTTGGGAGCTGCTCCAAATAAAACATACCGTAGAGAGAGAGAGAGAGAGAGAGAGAGAGAGAGAAAGAGAGAAAGAGAGAGAGAGATAAATGGACATTTAGATGTGGTATTTTTGCATTTGTATTTGACACAGGCAAGTATGTGTAAAAATATTACTTTTGCTGTAAGAGCAATGATATGGTTGTCACACTTCAAACCTATTTTGTGTGATGATTTTGTCACCCAAAGAAGTACTGTAATGTGGAATGCAGCCCCCCCACCCCAGTAACACCAAACTGCTAATTGATTAAAAAATACATCAGAATGCTCTGCTTTCCCAAGACCTTGCTTCAGCCAGTGGTTAGCCTGGCACTGGCAATCCTCTGACAGCTGAAGTTAAATCATTTATAGCGCCGTGCTTGACGAGCGAGGGGCTCGCAGAATCCTCTCAGTCTGGTTGGCACAGCGTGCGTCGCAACCAGAGACCAACTCGCAGTGTTTTCTTGGCGCGACGAGAAAAGAAATCAAATGAAATGAAAGCATGTCTGGATTAAAGCTTGTTAAGGGGGGAGAAGCGCCTTAATTGCTCTGGCTTTGTGCAGACACACAAAGAGCCAGCATCGCTAATCTGTTGCTCAGGGGTGAATGTTTTTCTGCATCCAAACAAAAAAAAAGAAAGAAAAAAGAAGTAAAATATATGAAGGCATATTAAAACAGGGGGAGATCAGAAACACAGTGATTTTTTTATTTTTTTTTACATTTCTTTGCTGGGAGGCTCTTTTAAGGAACTGGCACAAAAATAAGGGATTTCATGAAAGGCAGGGACTGTTTAATATTGCATTTGAACAGTGTGCAAATGAATCATTGTGGGTTCTGTTGTAAATAGAAGAAGGGAAAGAGAGACAGAAGAGTCAGAAATAGCCCAATTAATTTCTTAGGATTAAACACTGATCTCGCACACACCTCTGTGTCTGATTATGACTGCAGTCATTTGGAGGGGAGTGATATTCCAGTGCAGAGAAGAAATGCATCTCAAAATTACATTTCACCTGCAAAAAACACACAGCAGAAGGGTGTTGTTTAATTGACTCAACTTAAGCAATACAAGTTGAATTTCCCAGGCTGATGTCTGACGGTAATGCCTGCCTGATAGCTGTTAACGTTAAACCCCAGACATCACTACCTGTGCTGATGCGGTAATTTCCGCCTTGTAGTATGTTGGGTTTACACACACACACACACACACACACACACACACACACACACACTCTCACACACACACACACACACACACACACACACACACACACACACACACACACACACACACACACTTCCACACATACGCACCCCGTCTTCTGCTTGTGTCATAAGTAATCCCAAATCCATCACGGAGCAGTGGATGAGTGCCCGGGGGGGGCAAACGACTCCCCTAATTTTCCAATTTGCCACCAGCAGAGCAGATCCAGCCTGTGCCCTGAGGAAGGAGGGAGCACAAGCCCACGGCATAACTCGCTTGGGAAGCAGAGGCACAAACTACAGAGTGCCAGGGCTGTTCCAATACAGTTCTCTCTGATTCTTTGCTATATCCATCCATATCCATTTACACACACACTTATAAGTTTCCTCTATCTCCAAAGTATCTCTTTTTCTCTCTTTTTAAAAAAAAAAAGCTTTCTGTCAAGCGGGATGAAGCATGACGGGCTAAAGATGTACGCCATGCTGCTCACATGTTTTTACACAGTTCTGAACATTTCGCTTCAGCCTGTCTGATAGTGCTCTTCTGGTTCAGAGGATTGTCAGGTCACCAAGCAAACCCCCCCCCCCCCCCCCTCTCCTCCTCATCCTGGCGGCCTCTTGTGCGCCCTTGTTCAGACAGCGTGTAACATTTCCACCTGGCCTGAGACGCTTGGTTGGAGGCAGCCGCTCCCCTCTCGGACATTAGGTGTCTGTTATCGCTCCTGATGCAACAGGCGGAAAAAAAGAGTGTTTCCACTCAAATGTAGCCCCGGCTCAAATGCTTTCCGAGATCAGTCGACAAGCAAATACCCTGTCTTGGCTGTTTGGTGTGTTTTTTTTTCTGACTGTGTTTACTTATTCATTTTTTTCTCTCTCGTTTTCCGTAAGCGCCAATATCGAACAGTCTGGTAGGACAGCGAGGTGCTGCCCTGCCGATGATAGACCGGCGTGTCCAAGTCCCATCCTCCTGCTGGGGATAGAGTGAGTCTCAGGGCTTTGTCCAGATGAGAGATTGATGTATTGGGACTGAGCCTACTCTCCTGCCTGCCATCCCCTTCTCACCCCCCCCCCCCCCACACACACACACACACACTCCCCACCCCCCATCCACTCCCCCCTGGTCCTGCTGAGGCAGACCAGCTGCACCTGGGCTGAGTGCATCACTAGGCTCCTCGCGGCCTCCGATCGATGAGCGGCCACTGATAGCCAGTGTCCTTGCATTGATTCGCCCCGGCTTGTGCTTTGTCTCTGGGTCATTATGGAGATGAAAGAGTGACCTTTTCCCCCTAAAGGAGCAAAAGATGCACATACCGAGGACATTCAGCCTCAGCGAATGAACACACTCTATTTTTTTCTCCTTCAGCTAGTTTCTTTTTCATCATGATCATATCTGTGTAATTCAATTCGCTTGATAATGCCCTTTCAATAGCTTTTGCCACAGCACTTTTTAAAGAGAGTGAACCAAGACCAGCGGTTGGGCTATTTTTTTTTTGTGGCCAGTAAGCAAGAATACCATACCGTACCCATCTACTCTATCTATTTACCTGGCAGGTATTTTAGATGGGGCTCACGCATTTCATGTGTTTACGTGGCTCCAGTCTGCTGAATCAATGCTTGACGGTGATGCTTTTAGAATGCTGAGGGAGAAGCTCAGGCTTCACAGTACCAGCAGCAGGTGCCTCTCTCTGGCGCGGTACGAGCGCGAGCGTGTTGCTTTTATCATCTCAGTGGAGTGGCACCTCAGATGCTATCTCCCGCATCCCTGAGAGCCTCCACGCCACAACTCTGCCAGGACAGGAAACCGTGGATTGTTTACCTGCAAAAGGGTGGGAATGTATCTGCCCCCCCCCCCCAACCCCAGGATATGCAGCTCCCCATGCTTTTCATCTACACACACGGAGCTGCATAGCCGGCAGCCGCTCGGGTCCCTTTGGAACCACTAACTCTCTCTGTTTGCATTTGTTTGAGCTGTTCTGTAGATCTCTGTCTCAGGTGCTGCAAATTGGCTTTGTTATACGTGATGGGGTTGTGAGCGATGTCAGATGTATGCGTGAGCTTTTTTTTGTTTTCTCACTGGAAACTGGGGCTGCCTCATTGTATGACAGAATAAGGGCTGAGAGGAGAGGAACATCGCTCTCTGCCGTCTTGGAAGCTTTTTTGTCAGTCTTTCTTTCTTTTTTTTTTCCTTTCGAAAAGACTTTTGAATAATGCGTGACGAGGTGTGCGATAATGAAGGGTGTTGAATGTGTCAGTACAATGCCGCAGGATGTGTCAACGGCATGTCACGCCAGGGGAAAGATTTACTCTGCCGTTGTTTACTCAGCCACTCCAATCATTCGATTTAACTTTCCGCTCACTGGCTCGCCCGAGCTGCTGCTGCCACCGCCGCCGTATTTGAATGCCTAAAACAAGCAAATACAGCGGAGTGGGAAGTAGTCCTCCCCATATTGTCCTAGCAATTCTTCATGCTCCACAGCACTTGCTGATTTAAAAGTAATTCCTCCTCTCTGCCAGTGAGAATGGGAGGCTGCAGCCATCGGCGTTTCCCATTTATACCTCACAGTCTTACTGTGTACATGTAGAGTAAAAATCTTGAGAATAGGATATTTATAGATTACTATTCTGATCAGGTACTTTGGCTCTGTATGGCAGAGAGCTAAAATATTCATCCAAAACACTGTGTCATCTGCACTGAGAGTTTTGTCAACCTATGAATTTGGATGTAATCTGTTGCATGAAAGAAAATCACTGTTCACAGCATCAAATGACTACTGTACATCAGTAGACTTGTTCAGGCTGTGGAGCAGAGAGTAGTCTTTCAGTCTACCAGTGTAAGCCATTAGTCTGAGCCCTTGTGTCCACGAGAACAGCCACTAGTGTGTGCTGTCTTGACTGCTGTGCTTTCTGTAATACACTTTCTGCAGGTCTATGTTGTTTATTTGGTTTTTCATGGTTGTGTAGTTAATGTTTTTTTACACATACTGACAAACAGCCCACCTACATGTGTGACTGTTTGTCCTTTGGCTGTATTACAGAATCATTTTGAAAAAAAAGAAAGAAATTAATGAAATAAATAGAGAGATATTCCGAGGGGATGTGTCTTTTCCAGGGGCTAAATTAGATTGCAGTTCTGCCTGACACTCATGAGTGGGAACAAGAGGGCCTTCGCTCATATCCGACTACACAGTGCAGTCTGCAGCACAGACAGGGGAAATGACATTCTCAAGAACACAGTTCCAATTTAAGAAATAAATCAGTTTGCTGTAGTTGGGCTTTTAAGATGTTCTGTAATTCTCTCTTTGTGTTATGTGTGTGTGTGTGTGTGTGTGTGTGTGTGTGTGTGTGCATGTTTTTTTTTTAAATCTCAAATGTGCATATGGTGTTCGGAATTTCTGCTAATAGTTATTGTGTCTTCATCTTGAAAACATCATTGTACTTGTAATGCACAACTGAGTGTTCTTAATAAAACATCAGATTTTCATCCAATTTTGAAAATATAAAATATAAAATAATTCACACATTTTGTTTTTTTTGCTGATGAAATGTATGTGTGTGTTTCATCTGTCATTATTTGGTGCGAGGATTGAGGGCATGAAAACGTGGAGATGGAGAATACTTCCCGCACCGTGGCCTACTGGTCAGCGCTTCGGACTTGTAAAAGGAGGGTTGCCTGTTCCAACCCCGACCAGTAGGAATAGCTGAAGTGCCCTTGAGCAAGGCACCTAACCCCTCGCTGCTTCCCGATCGCCGCTGTAGCAGGCAGCTCACTGCGTCGTGATTAGGGTGTGCTTCACTGTGTGTTCACTGTGTCCTGAGTGTGTTTCACTAATTCACGGATTGGGATAAATGCAGAGACCAAATTTCCCTCACAGGATCAAAGAGTATTTAAACTTATACTTATACTGCTTGTTCAAATGCACCCCAGTGGAAATGACTTCTCCAACTTCATCATGTCTCCTCTCCACTCACTTTGCCCACATAACTGAAGTCTGCCCAAAGCACAGAGCCTTCACCAAGCCATCCAAATAGATTAATTATGAGGATGTGGTCGACTTGCCCGCATGTGGGCGTGAGAGCCTTTTGTCAAGGAGGACACAAATCAGAGAAAATCAATTTGAGACAGAGTGTCTCCTCCCTCTCCCTGGTCCTCCTATTGCTCTTGTGCATGTCCCAATTTGCCCCTGTGGCACTGCCATACATTATGAAGATGCTCCTCTTCATGCACAATCGGCTCATCGAGTGGTCATTTTTTGTGCCTATCGTCATCTGTCTGAATACATCCACACACACATATACACTCTTAGTCCTCCTGCTCGGTCTTTACAAGTCACTACATGAAACTGCGGTGACCAAGTGGGATGAAAGGAAAGCCGATACCCATCGACCTGTGCCTATGCCAGGGGAGATGGGGGAGATGATGTAGCAGCCGCCACGGCAACAGGCCGATGTGCGTCTATGCGATCATTGAAATACATGGATGACCCTCCACCTCCATCTTTTCCTTAGAGATACTCTCCAGCAGTTTATTACACCTCTACAACTCTCTCTCTGGTACTCAGAAGTATTTACACAGGATTTTTTTCATGAAGAAATTCCCCTTGTGGTCTTATAATGGCTGAAATGTATCTTAAAGGTACCCTTAACAAGATTTGCTTTCGGGGTCCCCCTCTGGTTGAAAAGCACAATTATAAACAAACTAAATATGCGTCTTTTGCAACAAAGTATAAACATAACTCCTATATAATATGGAATGCACCAATAGCAGTCTGTAGGAAAAGAAGTTTGAAATGCAGGCGTTTTGCTCTACACACTTTTGTCATCTAATGTTCAAAAGGCAAACTTTGAATTGTACTACATGGGAGCTAATAAATAACTAACTTGAGCTTGAGGCTGTGATTGGTTGATTGTAAAGCCAAAGCAGAAATCCCTCAGCTACGACATTGACTGCTTATTTCGCTTATAGTATGTTTTCTAAATCATGACAGACATCTTACAGACATGTTAACAAGCAGGGATGTAGTAGAAACTAAATGCAAGTCAACACAGTTTATCCACCTCTGAAATGTCAGAAATAGAGTCTACCCATGTCCTTGATTGCCTAGCCTTTCTGGCCCCCCCACCCCCCACCCCACCCCATCGCCAACACACACACAAAACACACACACTTACATCATCACTGTCATCACTTCACATACATACAGCACACTGCTTGCTACAGTAAGCCTCCTCTACATACTTGCTGCACACTGCCCCCACCTACCCACACACACACTACACACACAGTCTCTGCTCCACTCCCCTCCCGCCCACACACACATCTTCACTGTCATCACTCACATACATCATACAAACTACAATTCATAGTTTACCCATCTCTTATTTTACCACCACATCCCTGTTACGGCAACAAGGTTAAGAACTTGATTTTCACCAGAGGGGGTCTTTGCGTGGTGCATTAGGTCTAGTCAACACGTACCAAACCGATCTTTTTTTCCTCCGTCTTCCCTGGAACCGTATCAAGAATATTTGCGTCCAAACGGATCCATCTCAACACGACTCAACACGTTACTTCATACCCCAGGCCTATAGGTGGCACTGTTTCTTTACAGAAATTGACCAAAACGTGCGCTTTACAAACAGACAGAATAGGCTACAACGAAATGGCTAGTGCAAGGAAACCAGAATTGTTTGTGTGGACAGATGGTGAACTGTCAACTGTAGTCAACTGTTAAACTAATAAACTTTATTTTACGGTTTGTGAAGGGTGCAGTCCCGTCCTTTATTTGGCTAACACAGGTAGGCCTACTAATCACCTTTACTTTCTTTGGTTGTAGGATAGTCTGTGATTCAAATTAGTTTAGGCTATCACCGCAATTAGGCTACTAAACGCAAGGCTTACCCAAGTTCTAGGCTATTCTGTCGCCACATTTATAATATTGCTATAAAACCTTCGTTAGTAACAGTCAATACGTTTGCCTGCATCAAATCACGCATTTGCATTCAGTGTGCTACCATCGGCTTAACGTGAGTTCTAAGCGTCTTTGTATGCTTATATCTGATTTCACTCGACTGTGAATGCATGTATATATGTTGTAAGACATGTAAAATAAATGAATGACACTGGCAGTACGCACAAATTAATGTAGCCTAAACTTACACCGCACTTTCCTAATAACTTAAGTTCTCTCGCGTCACTGACAGTAGCTAGAATGCATAACAAAACACCGGGAAAAACAGTGCACCAAGTCATAAGCTATCGGCGCTGCGCAGCACCAGTTGTGATATTTATCTTACGGAGTGTAATCGTAGGTAATGTCATGTATGAAAACTAGTATTGTTAGGCAATACTATAAGTGCAAGTCCAGGGCAGCTGAGGTGTGGCGATGACATCATCGATACGCAAGCAGGATGTGCGGTTTCGCTGTCTAAACGAATTCAAACGGGCTACGGTTTCAGATTTTTCCACCCTGGGACCAGGTTTCAGAAAAGTGCGGTTTCGGCCAGTGCGTTTACAGGATTCGTTTGGACGCTCAGCCAAGACGAAGCAAAACCTCTGCGTTTAACCTAAAAAGCGTCTCCGTGTGGACAGGCCCTTAGTTGGGCTTAGCTTTGTGTCTGTCTTAGCTTTGTGTGTGTGTGTGTTAGTGTGTGTGTGTGCGTGTGTCGATAAAAGTGTAGCTGTGTGAGCCTAATGCACAATAGCACACCGTTTTTCATTATTTTACAAGACAAAACCACACAGCCTTGCAAAAATGGAAGCCATTGTTGCTATCCACTGCAGTTTGAAAATCCATTTATTTATTTATCTAATCTAAATGAAGCTGAAGTACATTCTGCAGGGAACTGTTTATTTTTATATTTTGCAACCTCCACTGAAACCGTTTTTGTGAATAGACATTCAAGAGTTTAATCAGCTGACTTTTATTTTGAATTTAGGGGTTTATTTAAGATAAGCCAATTTTCTGTTACAATTTTTGAAAGCCTGCGCGATAAACATCAAAGTGCTCCCAGAGGCGATTTAGCCTTATCCAGTCTCTCTTTGTGTGTCTGAGAGTGTTGACTGCTGACATGTAGTGAAAGGGTGGTAGGGTAAAGAAAAACCACAGCAGATGCTGATGAAGAGCCCGAAGAAAAGGACAGAAAAACTAACAAAAAAAAAATTGGCAGAAAGTGATGATGAAGGGAGAAAGAGGAGAAGATGAGGAATGCAGACCTGAGTGGAGGAGAGAGATGGAGAGGCTGAGTCAGGTGGATATCAGAGACCAGTTACACTTCAGCTGCAAGTCATAACTCTCATGTTACACATGCACATGCCATAGTATATTGTTTTCATGACATGTTCTCAATTATAGAATTATACAACACCGCACCATCAGCGCAAAGTGTCATGATTATACAGGATATAACATAGACATGCATCTATGCAACAAAGACCATTATGATGACTAAGATTATGAAACCAGTTGCAATGTATGTCTATATATACAATACATAACATAGACATGCATATATAACAAAGACCATAAACAACTCTTTTTAGCACACCATTTGTAACCATTTTCAAGAATGGATTGAAGTTAGCTCTCCTTTTGACAACTGACAGGATATGGCATCAGCCATGATGTGTTCATGACACGGTTATGTCAATCTCAAGATGAAGGGCTGAACTAAAGTGTTAGCCAGAGGCCTAGAGAAAACAGAGGAGCTAAAACAACAGCAGCAGCCCTCTAAACACCCAGAGGCTGCTTACACATGCCCGGCGCTGTCTCACAAATCCTGACTCTGGCTCTGGTTCACTTCAGATTCAAGTAGATATTTTCGATGAAGATGGAATTTCTGAAAAACAATGTCAAATTTCAGCTGCCCTCTTTGATATGCTCCGAGCATACGTGCAGCGGCACCTGGGGTGCTCTGCTTTGTTGCACAGTCGGTGTTTCTTGATTTTTGTTCGCTGAGCAGCTGGCCAGGAGTGTCCAAGCTTCCTAGAGGTGTGTGCTCATCAGGTCCACAGCCAGAGAGGCAAGTGCTTTCTCTCCCTCTCTTTCTTTCTCTCTCTCCCTCTCTCTCTCTCTCTGTGTTTATAGATGCATGTATGTGTGCAGTGTGTAAGTGCCCACGTCTGTGTGTGTGTATTGTGTGTGTGTGTGTGTGTGTGTGTGTGTGTTTTGTGTAAACCTGAAGCCAATGTATGGCTTTGAAGGCAGTGCTGAGCTGGTCCCCCCGGTGCATTATTGATGCTGTACACAACGGGAAGGGAGCGCCTCTGCCTTCGAGTCATTCGGCGTCGTATAATCCTCTCTGTGTTCTGTGGCTCACAGCTCTCTTTCACACTCCTTTGTTTTTTTCTCTCTCTGTTTACTCTCTCCCCTTTCTTTCCCCCTTTCTCACTTCTCTCGCTCATCTCTCCTTCACCCCCCCCCCCCCCCCCCCCCCTCTGGTCCCCCAGTGTGTCTTCTCTCTCCATTGCTCTTACCAGCGCAGCACGTCTGGTACAGGAGCTATCCAAACTCATTTAGATCTGGGACAATGAAGCAGGGTTTCAAGGAGACAGAAATACCTTAATCAATGCAAACAGTGCAGGTGGAAATTGAGTTGAGGACTTGCGAGCAAGCGAGTGTGTGTGTGTGTGTGTGTGTGTGTGTGTGTGTGTGTGTGTGTGTGTGTGTATGTGTGTGTGTTTGTGTGTGTGGGTGGGGGGTGTTGGGGGCTTGTGAATTGTCTCCGTAATGCCTGTCATCCTTTATTGTCAAAGTCAACTACCCTCAGTTTCAATCACACCCCCCTGTGATAAACTTGTTTTCTTTCAGGAGAGAAAGAGAAAAGAAAGAGAAAGAGAGAGAGAGAGAGAGAGAGAGAGAGAGAGAGAGAGAGAGAGAGACAGCCAACTTCAACCTACTGTGTATCTGAGCTCCTCTGAGCAGAATGAATTGTGTGATTGTTTTTAAAAACAGAAGGCTTTGTGTGAACACAAGAGAGGCCTAACACCAGAGAATGGTGTCTAAGGAGAGGCAGAAAATAATCATTAAAACAGTAATTTAGCTTTCAAATTTGATTAATTTCTGTCATTTGTGAATTTGTTTATAATTAGTGAATTTCTTTATGCTAATAGAGCTAGATACTGGAACCCTGTATCTCACGTACAGTACATAGTGCCACTGTTATTACATAGTGTTTGGGACTGCTGAATTGTGGAGCATGTTCAAAAGATGACTATGCGCTCCATCCATAGCCAGTTTACCCACTGTTTTACTGCGTGGTCGTTGTGTACTACCACATAGCAATTATTTCACACCTCATATGGCATTGTTTCCATTACAAACAGGGCATGGTCTTTGATTCCTGCCTGGTAGGAGTTGGACTAATGATACCCACCACCTTCCCAGCGCTGTGAGCCTTTGTTGTGTTCCGCACAATGCCTTTGATTGGATCCCAGAGGCAATGGATATGTTTCATTGCAGAATAACAAAGAGGAAAAGGTTTTTTGTTTGTTTGCTTCTGGGGACTAGCAAAGATGAGGCAGAAGACAGAGTCAACATGTCCATTTGAACCCAGGTCAGCCACAGGCTTACAGCTGAGATCGACAAATAACACTTCAAAACGTCAGCAAGCAATCCTGCATGCCCTTCTGTAAACTCCACCAGCAGCAACATACTATTGTTCTGTAGAAAATCACGTAGATGACTTATTCACTTTCAAATCTTTAGGGAGGGCAATTATACTGCAGGGCTGTGACACTTGTTTCATGCTATAGTATTCAGTCTTCTTCAAAAAATATGTCATGAAAATTACTGGCACCGGCACTACTGTGAATAGATATAGTATTTGTTTGAGAAATGTATCTAAATGCTGCTTTTGTGGTGCAATTTGGTATTATTAATGCCTCAATTTTACGATGCTCCAGTGCATAGCTTGTGTGTATAAGCAAGTGTTTTGCTGCTTAGTGCAGTAGTGCTTTTTCAAAAGCAAGTAGCTGGCAACCAACCTCAGAATAAATCTCAGGTCATAATTGGACCCTTTCCTTCTCTTGTTTGGAACTGAATGTTTTTGATCATTGCATTGTATTGTCACTAAAACACAAGATCAGTCTCCCATGCAACTCGTTCCAACTCGATGAAACATGTTCTGTTGGTGTTGATTTGGAAGAATAACTTTTTTGCCTTCACGCTTCCAATTCACTTAAAACACTTTACTCCCAACCCCGCCAGTCACGTTTTCTGGCTACACATTGCGTGACCTTGAGTTGCTGTTCTCAAGGCTGTTTTCTTCCCTTTGAAGAAACTGAAGGCCTTCTGTATGTGTGAATTATCCCCTCTAGCATTTCACAATGTGTGAGATAAACCATTTTCTTCTGCCAATGACTGAGCGCGTATTCCGTTGTCTTCACTAGGGCAGGGATCTACAGAGAACTGGATAAACCAGATAGCGTACATCAGAGCATGTTCCTTTTAAATGGATTGAATCTCTGAGATGGGTCTTTCATGGTGCAATCCAACAGGACACTGAAAAGAGATAAAAAAAAAAAAAAACAGTTTGTTTGAAGTTTGAGAGGGGGATTTGCATGTTTAAATTTGGCATCTGTGATACGCTTAATATACTTGCGTCTCAACACAACTAACTCCATTTAGGGACTGATCCAAAGTAAAAGGCAAACAAATCTTTTTGAACTAATCGATAAGAGGTTGGAAATGAGAGGGAAAAAACAAGATACGTCTCTACTGGTTTTCTGCCACTACTAGCCCCTAGACTGGGCCTGAGTGATTTAAAAGTCAAATAGTGCCTGTGGAGAGCGGAGAACTGAGAGACCTTTGAACAGTGACAGTGGAGGCAATATGTTTATACTTCAGCCAGTCTAATGGCCAGAATCAAAATCACTCTTCTCCCCAAAGCACTGCCCAGCCCCTCTGCTGACTCTGGCCATTACCATGTGCTGCCTGGTGTTTGCTGAGCCTTCCCATCAGTCTGCCGATGCTCAAGGGAGCTGCTGGATATTCAGGAACTTTGTTTTTCTCTGCTTTATGTCTATGTTTGGTTTATTCACACTCAACTTCACTTGATTTGATTCCTCTACATTTGCTTTGCTGCACAGTCCCTGCACAGTGATGGGACTTTTATTGTGAATAAATTGAATGGCATTGTGTCCTTCAGTGTATTCCGCAGAATATGCTTTCAGTTATACTGTTATTCTTGCATTTTAAGAGAAACGTTTTGAATCTGTCAATCAAAATTCATACAATTTAACAATTAATGGGAACTCTCAGCCCTGTATTTCATGCATGAGAAAATCTCTATCTGCATGGGATAAACTGTCAGTGAATACGCTTTAAACTGATGACGGGGATTGAACACTTTCTTCCCTTGGTAACAGCTTTTATGTGTCATTTGCAAGGGTATGACTGACATGTTGGAAGTAGTTTTTATTTCATCCGCGTCATGGACTCAATCCTTCACCAAATTCACACCGTTCCCCAGAGAAAAGATGTATACTTTTGCTTTTGACACACCATTGAAATAAGGAGGAAAGGGGGGAAAAATAGTCAGTCAGTTCCGTTTGGTTTGAGATATCATCTTTTCACATCTTTTCCTCTCCGTCTCCTTTGGCGAGCTGAGCAATATGCGCTACCTTCGGAAAAAAGAGACTCTTGAAGCAAAAAAAAAAGAAAACACACGTCGCCTGCCGCTACAATGAGCGCCATTGTTTGAATGCAGATTGCTATTAGTAAAGACAGAGATAACGATTAGGTTCGGAAATGAAGCATTGTGGAGGAATCAACACCTCCCTTGGCATGCGCGTGCACACGTTGCAGAACTCCTGAAGGGCAGATAATTAAATCTCACCAGGTGCGGATGGGAGGATATCCATTTTCCCCGCTACACTTATCATATCTGCTCGTTAAAGACGCTCAGTGCTGAATATTTAGGCCCTTCTAAATTGGCGAGGGTGGGGGAGAGAGTATTAAAATGAGCCATTAAAGCATAAACGGGTTATCGCTGCAATGGCTCTCAGAGCACCACGCCCGCTCTTCAAAGGGCCCCCCCTCGTCATAATCCATTTACTCTGGTATTAGTGCCTCTAACTTTCCAATATGTTAATTTGATGCAGCGATTGACCCCGATGTCCAATTGGTCGCTAATAGCATTAGGGGTGAACTGCAACGTTTACAAATGAGAAGGGAAGCTCAGAGGAGATATTTTCTTCCGTCTGAGAAATTCCCTCAGATGTTTTTAAACCATTGTTTCATTCTGTGACTGGGAGAGTTTCCAAAGCAGACAACAAAAGTACACTGTGTGAATATGGTTGGCTTGCTGCTTGTTGTGCAGTAATTAGGAGGACATATTGACTGACTGCTGAGTATTTGTGTTTCCATAGGTTCCTACCTGGAGGGCCGTGTAGCTGTTACCCAGAGGGGAGGCCACGGGGAGGCAGAGGGGGGCCACAGCACCTACCCGACCACCCAGGACACTGACCGCGATGGCCCACTGGTCACCACTGCTCCACCTTTCAACGTCCTCAACCACCACCCCCCTTACAAAGGCTTCCTGGCTCCGGAGTCGTACCACACCGACGACCTCCGCGGACACCCACAGTTTTTCGAAGACAGTGGGGGTGCCACCGTGCCAGGCTCGGGCCACCACCTGGTACAGGAGCCCTCCACGCAGCTGGTGCCCCACGAGGATGCGCCGGCCTTCTCCGATGTCGCTTCGCCAACCCCCACCACGGCGGCAACGCCTGCATCCACCATCACCGCCCGCGACCCTGCCGGCTCAGATCAGCACGGGTCCAAGGTGGCGGACGCAATGAACGGAAAAACCACAACGTCGCACAGAGATTTCATCATGGCTGAATCCCTGACAACTGCTACGCATGCCTCCACCCCTCCCCCCTGTGCCAGTACTCCCAATATGGCTGTTACCATGGGACGCGGCTCGTCAGACAGAGCCAGAGTTGCCATAGCAACCACCGCATCGCCGCCGGCCTTGGTGAAAACGGACACCATCACCGAGATAGAGAGGTCCGCAGCTCAGAATAACAAGTCCCCAGACAATGTGGTCCCTGCCGTTGCATCTGCTGATTTGGAGGAGGAAACCACGACAACCACCATCATCACCACCACTGTCATCACAACCATGCAGACCCCAGGTAATACCACCTGCAGGTAGGAGATAGATACTGGAGAATGAAGCTGCATTGTGAGCAAGTAGGAAAAGGCTTATTGTGTATAATCAGGATTTGTATCACAGTCAACAAAAATGAACAGGAACACCAGAAGGGCCTAAACATATTTGTGTGTGACTTCTTTGATGTAAAATCTGAATGGTCCATTTTCTTTTGGCTTATCAGGATTTGATAGCATGACGCTAGATGTAGTGTTATTCATTTTCCATATGAGCCTCATGTTACCATATGAGTATTACTACTCATGTGAGGGCTGTGTATCATAACTAAAGGAACAAAATATTACCCTTAGTATAAACAGCTTTAGTCCAAAAAGTATCCTCCTCAATCTTCTCACCAAGGCTAAAGATTTCAGTTTCCTGTGTTGTGCCTTTCCCATCTACCATGGGCTTTCAGTTGTCTATCTGCACTCCTGCCCTGGATGCTCTCAGTCCCGTTGAAGACTGGAGCTTAAAATCTATTCACTTTAAAAAAAAAAGTGTGTGTATGTGTGGTTCAGAGGATAGAAACCCCAATCAACATCCACCAGATGGTGACTGGAGTTTCACAACTTCATTTGTGTCAAATCCTCTGGGTCTCATTTGTGGAAACCTGGAGTCAAAAAACATTTTTTTTTATCCAGTATTTGGGTGTGAGACAGCAGTATGAGGAATGGGGGGAGGCAGAAGAGCACAGGCAGCCCTGCGAAAGTTGTTTTTCTGAGCGCCCGGACACTCCCTCTTCATTTCAGGCTTCGGCCTGGTGCAGGTGAGGAAGGTGAGGAAGGTGTGCTCTGGGCCTCCTGGGAGTGACCGCCCTCACAGCTTTCCTCTGAGTGCGGCCCCTGGTGACCACCACCTTTTAACCAGGCGGCAGAGATAAAGGAGTTGCTTGAGTGGAAAGACCTGAAGGCGACCGGAAAATGGTCTGTGGCCAGCCGGCCCTACCTGATCTTTCCCTTGTGCAGAGAGGGAGAGAGAGACAGAGAGAGAGAGAGATGGAGAGAGAGACAGAGAGAGAGAGATGGAGAGAGTGAGGCGGAAAGAAAGGTAGAGAGAAAGATGAAAAACAAGAAGTCACTGTTGATCCTGGCAGAAAATGAGAAAACCTTGAAAGACAATTAAGGTGTAGTGCGCGAGGCCTCGGGAATGAAGAGGGATCAAGGGAGGGAGGGAGCCTCACCGGTCCTCATGCCATCTCCTGTTCTTTTCCCCTCCCTTTTTCATCTTCTATCTCCTCTTTTTCCCCCTCTCTCTTTCTACTCTATAGCTCCGTGTCTCACCAACTTCACGGCGCCAGAGGGCTACATCGAGACGCCACAGCCGGCGCAGATGCAGACGGGCTCCTGGTATGAAACGACCGTGGACTGCACCTACACCGTGACCGTCTACATGGGCTACGGCGTGGAGATTCAGGTCAGTTTTAATGTTCCGACGGGATCAAGGCAACGGTCAACTAATGGTCTCTGTGCCAAGCCTAGCTGGATTATTTGTGTGATAGGGATCTCCGCAAGGATATTAATTCTGCGATTTAGGGGAAATTCTGTGCAATTAACCTTTTCATATATTTTCAATGTCTGTTTAAAAGACAAATGTAATAACATTACTGTTTAGAAGACCACAGAGGCATCAGTTGTCTTTAAAAGAGGCTTTGAGATCTTTCCATGAAACTTTAAAGGATATGGTTCCGAAATGCATTTGTAACATATGCTAAATCATCTGCTTTTACATATCCAGATTAACTACACGTGCAACCAAATTAGCCGCACACTTCATTATACACGTGCTTAGCATTTTACAGTAGCCTATATATTTTCTTATGTGCATAAACAACAGCAGAGACAGGTTAAACACAATTAGGTATTTAGTGAGCCTAACTGATTGGGAACTTGCTATCTCTCTCTTAATAGGCCTTATCTTACAGTAGGGCTCTGTAGCACTATGTTAGGCTGTAGCCCTCATCAGGTCAGGCTGAACGTGCTACTGGAGGCACGGTTGGAGAAGGAAGGAGCTTCCCTCTGAATACAAATGCACTGCAGCCTCATGCAAGAGGAAGCTCTCTGTCCACACAGGCCTGCACCGTCTCCAAGCCAGTCGTTCGGCGCTTATCTAGACAAACAGGCGCGGGCGCTTTCATCTGCTGTTCTCGGTGCCAGTGTGGGCATAGCCCTGACAGATTGCCTCGTAGCACAAACTGACACTGGCACGGCCATAAGGGACGGCTGGACCAGTGAGAATCCACTTTTTTTGTATTCTTTCTTTCGTCCGCCAACTTGTGTGTATTTTGAGTGACAGATGTCTTGTTGTGCATGGTGATTGATTTTTTTTTCCTCGGTGAAATGGTTTTTGCCGGCCAAAGGTTAAATGTCAAGTGATCTACTGATTAGCATTGCTGAAGGCATGGGTGCAGGTAGTTTTGCTCATTAAATACAGTCAGCCTTGGATGCTCAGAATAGTGATTTCAGAGAAAGTAGATATCTGCTTTCACCTGATTCACTGCACTTATCGTTATTTCTCTGGGCCTGCCTGCCTGCCACTGCCGTTAATGGAAATAGTGCAGGCTTTAGCCTGACGGCTTTCCAGATGTTTTCAGCCAATTTAATTTGGACAGAATGAGTGCTCACTGCAAATCATTGTCAATGATCCTCCACAGCTGCTGAGGGTATGGTGAGGTAGAGTGTGTGTGTGTGTGTGTGTGTGTGTGTGTGTGCGTGTGTGTGTGTGTGTGCGTGTGTGTGTGTGTGTGTGTGTGCGTGTGTGTGGAGGTGGGGAGAGGGGAGGGGTAGGCTATCTATCCTCTCCTCGTCGCATTCACTCACTCTTGTTAACCCAGGGACAGTGTATAAATATCTTTCTCTAGCTCTTCCTTATGCCACAATTATTCACGGTGACTGATATGTGTGGACGCCACGGAGTTCCTCCCTTAATTAATTGCTTATGGATTATCTGTCCACTCCTTTTTGTTTGTTTATGGGGCTCAGTAATGCCCCCCGCCCGTTAAAACGTCTCTCTGGCAACTCTTAACTTAATTAAAGAGGCCTCATCCTCGTGCTGATAGACAAAAATAATGTTTAATTCAGACAATGCGGGGGATACCTACTGCATCGACGGCAGGGGAGTTTATGACCCTGTTTAGTCGATTGGGCACATCCGGCTCTAAAAGGCTTGGTTTAGTATCCCACTGATCGGCAGGCTTCTCTGGGGGGGGGGGGGGGGGTTGAGGGGGCATAATCCCCTCCTAGAGGAATTAATGAGTCATCGGATTTAGCCGAAACTGAATGCAAACCCTATTTCCGTGACTCAAGAGAAGTCAGGTGAGCTGAGGGTGATAATCCTCCCAAAGTGTGAATATCTCTCTGGCAGTGAGATGTCCGCACTGCAGGGGAGGTCACTCAGTACAGTCCGCACGGACAGTGATAATCTATTAATACAGGTGTCTATCCTAGCAGAAGATTAGGCCACCAAGGGATCTTGAGGTCATACAGTGGCCAGAGGGAACATCACTTGACCACACGTAACCTCCTGGTCCAAGCCAAATGAACAAACGTACATGCCAATTCAATAACCCCCCCCCCCCACACACACAGTTCTTTTTTACAGCCACTTAGGGGAACCTTTATGTACAGATTTAGAGTTCTCCTGTTGGGCAAGGCATGCAATATTTAGATTAGAAAAATTGAGTGTCTTGACAGCTGTTGTGTGTGTGTGTGTGTGTGTCTAGACTCTAGCACCATGGATAAAACATGAAACATGAAACCAAAGCGCATTAGAATTCAAAGGTCGTAACGAAGGAAGCCATTAGTAACAAAAGCTTTAACATACAAGATCAAGATGTGAGGATTTACACCCTATACAGCTGTCTGCATTTTGGCTTTAGCTGGTTGTAATCAGTCTATCTTTACAGGCCAGCAATGTATTACATAATAAATGTACCATAATGATGATTTCCCTCTAATGCACTCTTGCTGTATAATATTTTGGGTGATGTTATCGGTGCCTCATAAAAACCAGCGGGACTGATAAAATGCTATCATCACTTTCTCAGGGATTTTTATTATCTGGACCGCCCACCTTTCAGAGAAAAGCTCATGCATAAAGACTTCATCACAGCCCAAGCCTAGCCTAGCCAGGGTGGATGCTCCAATCATGCCTGTTTTCCTTTCCACCCAGTGACTTTTCATTGGCAGTGACACCACGTTTGTTCATTTTAGCACATTAGCATTGCTTTATGACTTGGTGCCTGAAGTAGGCACCTTTGGCCCCACAGGTCTGACGCTGCATCAGAATCAGCCTTGTCTGTTATTAGAATGAGATTATGGTGTCGAATTATGCTCTGATTACCATATCGGTTGCAGATATTTGAAAGTGATTGCATGTAGACTTCCCCCGAGGCAGTGTTGATGTGATTGTGATAATGGATGCAGGAAACTTCCACTAGGAAGCAATGGTTTGGGGGCACTGTTGCACAGAAAGAAATGACAGTAGCATATTTACTGAGCACTGCAATCAGTCGGACAGATTTTCACCATCATAAAGGTCATTGTGTGTTGTGTGGAATCAAGTAGGTGTTAGATAGAGTTTAGTGGTCGCTTAGATCTCGCTGTAAACAGTACAAGTCAAAGCTTTTGCTAAGACTGCTGGCACTGAAACTCCTTGCTGACAATTATTGATGCCAGATGGCATAGGCTGTCTTTCCACGGAACTTTACTATGAAACGACAGAGAGACTCTGGAGTGAACTTTTTCTAATTGTTATTCCCTGCACTGCAGAAGTTGGCCCATTCTCTCTTATTTCCTAACACAGAACCACTGTCATTTTCTTTAAAAAAAAAAAAGAAAAAAGGCTTCATGGAAACTCAAGGCTTTCCACAAGGCAGTGGTTCACTGGTCCCAGAGAGATCTATAAGATGCCTACCTCAGCCACGGCCACCGCATAGGCATCGACTGACGATCGATATTCTGAACTGCTGTGGATTAAGTGGTCCTTGGTCCGGTTCAATAAAATACAGTTATATCTCTCGCTCTCTGTCTGAGGTGATAGCAAAGATTGATTGGGATGCATCTGTCATCTTGGACAGTTAAACAGCAGATTGACCGAGGGTAGAAACCATACGTATGTGGCTGGAAGGAGTTAAATGACACCTTGGCAAGAGGAATGAGGCCTCTTTGCCGTAAAAGAAAATCTAATCTCAATCGCATCTCAGTTCTAGAAATTTGACACATAGCCTTCTGCTTTATGTAAATCCATTAAGCAATAAAATAATTCAAATTTTCTTAGTTACCTATTACCTTCCACTAGAGAAGATTTTCCACAATCCCACATTCCATTATAAAAAAAAAAATCCTGAGTGATTTTTTGATGAGTTTTTTTATTCTTATTGAAACACTTGGTGGTGATGCTTTGCATATCTCTTGGCTTGGGAAATACTTCAATTAAACAGTAAGGGTTCTGCTCATGTGTTGCGCTGCATAATATCAGCCCATCTGCAGTGACTGGCATGCAAAATGCAGAAAGCACAGGCAGGCAGCAACTATCTGCAGACTCCACAGCCTGGGCTGTGCTTGAGCTCACTCAAGATGGCTTGCAAATTCAGCCTCTGCTTTTAGGACGTCTCTTCTTGTTTTTCCCCCCTTTCCTTCCGTGCACCTTGCCCTGTGGTGATAACCCAGGCGTGCTGTTTGTTGAAGATTATTAAGGATGGCTAAACCCATTACCACTCAACAGCCATCGGCCAGCAGTGTCCTGCTTGGCCGATCGATCGATACCTGACTGTTGTGCCAGATCCTCCTGTCTAGGGGCGCTGCTGCTAGCCCTATTTCAGATGCAGGAGCCTAGCATCCTATCAAGCCTGTCCTTCACGTTCCAACACCATGTGTCCTTTAGGCAAAAGCTACCGCCAGGAGGAACACTATTTATACACACACTGAGCACAAAGACACCGAGGGGGTGTGTCCCCAGTCTGGGAGAGACACACTGCCCGCAGTCCAAAAGGTCAGTTTCATAGCAACGACCAGTATTTTCCTGAATAAAAGCAAGCTATCATAATTCATCATGCAAAACAACAAGAGTAACATTACACGCAAACGCAGAAAAAAAACGTTGGAATGTTGGTGCTGGAGAAAGGTGGGGCACTAATTAAGAGAGCATCTGAGTGCAAATACAAGTCTGCAAGGTCACTGTGTTCTCACTGCACGAGGATAGGAAAGTATGTATGGCAAAAAAATCAATACAACATATCACATTATGCATTTAATCTCTTGCCAGCTATGCTTTTGCATGCACGGCTGCAGCATTTGCTAGGATAGATGGCTCATATATTTTGTGATGAGAGCAGTCCAATTGTCTGTCTGGAAAGGTTAAATTAATTTGGCTCCATGACTGAGTGATAATGTTTGCCCCCACACCTGGCCTTGCAGACACAGTATAGTGCACAGACGAGTGAGATTAATCATATTCTCTCATCAGTTTCGGTGTGACTCGATCGGCCCGTTACTTTACTTAGTTTTGTATTATACTTGGTGGCAGCCGTTGCTGAGTACCCTGGGAATTGTTCGGCGGGATCGATAACAGATGCCACCCTAATCATCTCCCGATCATACGCCGTGCCGTCGTCGTCGCGAAAGAAGCTGGCGGTGAGTGAAAGCAAGAGCCTGTTAACTACCTGTCACATTTCAGGAGACCTGCTCCTTCTGGGCGACCGCAGGCCCCTAAGCACTCCAGTGCTGTGAGACGGCTGGAGCAGGAGCTACTCTCGTACAGTTAATTAAAGTGCCACCGGGGTTTTAATGAGTTTCCTTTTATTTTTCGAAAGCGTCTTCCCACTCCTTCAGACCCTGAATCTCATATTTCCACAAAGATGTCGAGCTCTTTAGAGGACTGGGGGCATTCTGTTCTGTTCTGTTCTGTTCTGTTGTAGGAGGCTGGTGGTGAATAAGAAGACAGTCGCTTGAAGGTTTGCAGAGTGGGAAACTTTCCCAGTTTATCTGGGTGGGCGGAAAGGGATTTGTGCTCAGTAGAAGTGGAGGCCAGGAAGACAACAGGGCAGTAAGATTATCTAGAGATGCTTGCCCCAGCCTCTCAAGAGGCTATTTTATTCCTAATACGGACTCCTCTGGCCACGTGTCACTATTTTAGTACTTGGCAAGATATTTGATATTTCACAATATTGTAACCTCACACTAGCAGGTTTATCAGAATAGTGTTTTTTTTACCTGCAGTTCCGTTAATGCGAAGTTTTGAAGTTACTATGCAATGTATGTGAGTGAAGACTATCTAATCTAATCTAATTTTTTTCAATCATTTTAATTCTCAATGTTTGCATAATTAATGAATGTTGTGAAGATGCTGCTAAAACAATCTTAAACCTAATTCCTAACTCCAAAGCTGACAGAGACAACTGGACTTTATACTCAATGTATATATGAGATGTGTAGTACATTGTACAAATTCATTGGCTATTATGTGTGAAGTTACTATGGTAATAAATATTAATATATAGTGATCCATAGTGTGCAGTAATGATATGTTAACTACTCTTAGGTTGGTCTACACTGCTTCATTATCAGAGAAACTGTGTTTTGATTGTGTAACATGGTGTGGTATAATGATTATGGTTGTACAGGCAGTAGCTAATGATGTTGGACCTGCTGGACATGAACGCTGTGAAGCTGAGAGGCACTGACTGACCTTACTGGGGTGAAAATGGGGTGTTGGCTGCTTATTCAACATTGCACTGTCCTCACTCACCGACATCCTCTCTAATGCAGACACACACCCTTTGGTGTTGACGCCAGTGTCATTTTCTTTGTGACCTTCATTAATGCAGAGGTCACGCGACACAATAAACACCAGGCATTAGAATGCAGGGGCGCCTGCACAAGAGGAGTGCAGTTAATTTATCAGCATCCACTTGAATTAATTACACCAAGCGGGACGTGTGGAAAGGAAAGGAAAGTCAGTCCAGCCCGTTCACTTTAAACACCGTCTCAGCCATACAGCACACGGGTCAGTTCTCCAAGACGGGGTACCGACACAGAACCAAAAACACACCGACTATGTAAAACCCAACAGAGACACGCTGTATGCTGGGTAACAGCAATGGAATCCTCTCTGACTAATTGCCTAAAGCCTGACAGTGCGGTTCTCCTCCTCGGACGGCTGACGCTCCACTTCACTGTGACGGATCGCCTGTCTCCACTGCTGCAGATAACTAAGGGCTCAGTGCCTGGATGGATAATGTTGCATCTCATTGTTTTGCCTTGCTGTCTTGCAGCTGGCGTGCTCAGCAAAGCTCGCCTGCCTATTCTTCATTCTGAAGGGTACTGTTTCCCCGGCACAGCCCTGCCCACGTTCCTCTGATACTGCAGGCAGAGCCCGGAGTTTTGGGGCCTGGATTTCGCTGACCGTAGCATCTCACTGATAGGAGCATCATTCAGCCTGTGCACAAGCAAGGCGGGTGGTCCGTGTTTGAGCATAGTGAGTCGTTGATGATTATGATTACACGCTATTGACAAATCCATCATACAACCAGATGAAAGACTTTGTAAAAATCTGATCAAAAGAGAGAGACTGCAGCTCACCATAAGAGCCATAAGCTATACCATAAGAGGTGCTTGAATCCAGATACAACCAACCACATGCTGCTGACAGATCAAAGTCCTGGTGCCTTGTTAGGTTTCGCGCTTCAAACAGCATAGTTTTTCTGGCCTAATGACCGAACCGGTCACCCAGTCCAAAGCAATATCTGCAATGACCACACTTCTGCCACGATTGCAGAGAATGTTGATAATGTTATGCTGTATAGCTTCATCTCTCACCCCTTCTGCATTTTCCCCGAGTTAATCTTTTGGCAATTCTTGTCCTTCCCTCTGCCACTGATATCAGGGACCAGCCAGAAGTAGTGACAGACTGATAGCCAATCATCATCATCAAAAGCACCCACCCTATTATCTCCATCTCTCCCTGGGCAAAAATAGATGGCCAAATGAGACCGGCCTTTTCAGAAATGCACGGCATGCGGCTCTCACTCGGAACAAGCTCGCATTTTCCTGTCACACACCACTCTATGGGAATCAGAGACAAAATTATAGCTTTAACACTTCTGAATTCCATCTATACAGTATCCGGTGTTCTTTTTGTGGAGGGGAAAAGGAAAAAGGATTTGTGAGTGGATTTGGTGGTTGATGTAAATGTAAAATGTGCATGTAAATACCCCCCCCCCCTCCCAGTTGCCCCATGGCCCCATGCTGCCCACCTCAATCAGTGTGCCACTATGCTGGCTATCATTCAGAGAGTGAAAAGGGCCATTTAATGGGGGACTCGGCCCATAATGAGCAGTGCTTCCTTCTAGCACATTCTCCCCAAATGCCTATTAAAATCTCTCTTAAGTTGGTGATTGCCTGTCTCAAGCTGAAATTGGAAATGCGCTAAATTGGACTCAGGGCCTTGGACACAGTAGCAAGGCAAAAGAGAATGGGATGGAGGGGACATTATCTGCCTGCCAGGGTGCCGTAAATGGCTTGGATGATTTGGATTAATTCAATATGGCTGGGTCCCTGGCTCTCATACTTCATTTCTTTTCAAAAAGAAAGGAAAGGTTAGCAGAGAGCCGAGTCAGAAATATGTTTCTTTATTATTCACTGAAGCCTCAAGGATCACTCTAAATAATATTTGTAAATGTATTGTATGCTTGACTGAACACTTGGGTGTTATCAGGGTTGGAGTGGATGGATCCTGACAGGTGTGTGGTATTATTCACCAGCTTTATTTTCAACTGCTCGCCAGTTTTTACCTTGTTGGCACCTTTATTTATTTATTTGATATCATTGTTAGAGTACTGTTATGAAGAGGCCGTGGCACAGCATCCAAACAAATATAATGTTGTCTACTGTAGAGTATGTTTATAGCCGACCTCGGACCGCAACGTAACCTAAAAGGAAAGCTAGAGCTAACCTGCACACTGGCCCTACGTGATGTAAAGACCTAGATGTGTGTTTGCAAATGTGTGTGTGTGTCAGCTTTGGCAGAGCTCCAGTGAGAGGTCACTTACCTGCGGCTCTCGCTGATCTGGTATAGTTCTCTCCCAATGTGATTACGAACAGCCCAAGCATTGGTTCCTAATATGTTCAGTTTGCTTAGTGGGTGGTTTCAAATCCAAAAGAAGTGAAAACGAGACAGATCCAAGTTTGCCGGACTCAAAGGGGAAAATGCACAAGAGGGATCACAGGACACTAGTCCTTTCCGAAGGCCTGGGAAATAATTGTGAGCCCAGCACTCAGGACAGGCGTTCCATTTAACCTAATTAGCCACAGGTAGTGACATCACTGAAGCCCTAGACTTCGACCTTTTCCATTTGACAGTAAAGGGCCTCTTTTGAGTACTCACCTTCTCTCTGCCCTCTTGGAAGGTTCAGGTAGAAAGAAAGGGGCACAGCACTCAACAGCAGCAGCAGCAGTGCAGGTGCTTTCAGACACACACACACACACACACACACACACACACACACAAACACACACACACACACACACACACAGACCTATATCTGTAAACACACCAACTCCTCTCCACCCATTCAGTCATGGTGTCAGACAGGGCTGCACTCTCCCTGTGTCTCTCCCAACACAGCCATCATTACCCCACATGGGGTTACAACTACTCCTTTTCTTTCCCCTCCATCAGCAGTGAACTCGCCTTGACACTGTGCTCTGTGGTGGCAGGGATGGGTGGGCGCACAAGAGTTCTCCAGGAACGAAACAAAAAGACGGAAATAAAGACAATTTAGTGGATGATACATTACACATCCATTATCACCACATTGGGGAACACACCAACGCTAACACGGAGATGCACTTCAGAGTGAACATGCGAGTTCAGCTCTCTGATTCAGCCGTAGAGATCTTTCTTGTCGCCACTGCTAAGCTAACGCGGTGCACCTGTTTGACGGAGCGAGAAACATGCACTGACGGCCATCGCTGTTGTTCACTGCCCCCTGCCCCCCACCCCACCCTGGGTATTTACAAGTAAAAGTGCCCCTGCTAACATTTAAACCCCTCCGAGCACCAGTCTGAAGTAAATCATTGTGTTATCTGAAATCTAACTCAGTCAGCCTAGGGGCTCCCCGTACCTGTCTGCAGAGAAGGAGTAACAGGTAGCGAGAACTGGCAGCTTCCGTTTGTGACCACTTGAAGATAATCGGTGATGACATCGATCCTGTATCCTGTTGAAAATTTGGATGTACCAGGAGAGATTTCAGGAGTCATTATGGTTTCAGTGAAGACACAGAAATTTAGGAGAATATGAATACATAACACCAGAATCAAAGCTGGCTATGGGATTTTTGGGAGCCAAGACTTTTGAAAAAGAGAAAAAAGTGTTGAGATATATTCTAACATATAGATGTAGAATGCCTATAAAGTTTGAGAAATATATTCTTTACGAACTGTATGGTTGATTTCCAATGAAGTCATGAACACAAGGTCAAACATTTTAAATTAATTGATAAGGCAATTTAATTCTTCATTGCCTTTTCAGCATGTAGTTTTTCACATTAATGGTGTTGGAAATATGTATACCTTCAGAAAAGGAATGTATTCTTAGCTTGAAAAATCATTATACTTATGAGTCTCTCAGCTGATAGACCTAAGCATCTAGAGCAGGGGTCTCAAACTCAAATGAGCTGGGGGCCACTTCCGCCGATGTCATCTGATTAGAGGGCCACATCAGTGTTAATATAAGAATAATATAAAAAAGAACGGCTATTAACTAAAATGCAATGTTTTTTTCAAATACTGTATTTTCAAACACAAAACTACAAACAGAAAGTGCAAGTATTTTATCTATTTTTAGACACCTGTGCTAGCAACCTTGTAGCTTATAAATCAAATAAATATTAATACAAATTATAAAAACAAACAAAAAAGCATAAAAACAGGTAGGCCTATTTGTGTGTTTCACACCAAATAAAAAGATTTTCCTCTCATAACTTTTTTAAACCTGGCAATAGGCGTTAGGGTTAAGAAAGCAACACCAAAAGTGGTCAGAGATAAAGTCCTACTGTAAATGTAAAAAATCTTTGAGATTCTATTCACCATGCACTGTGACTATCACTGTCAATAGATGATCGATCATAATCTCCAAAAGGATATTCTCCTTCAGAATCAGAATAGGTGAATAATATAGCCTACCCAAGACTTCATCACACGTGAACGTTTTTCAACATTTGGTGTAGGCCTATTTCTGCTTCAATTTGTGCAAAACTATGGCCTGCATCGCGTCATTACAAATGCACGTCTTCGTGTTTCTCGCGTGTAATAGGCTACAAGTATTTCCTGAAAACTTTCTGCAGCGATTTTGGGTTTGAATCAAGCTCTGCATGTCTAGCAAATAGTGGAGGAGAGTAGCCTACAAATGAGATTTGTCACCGTACTTGGATCTATCGTCTATTTTAATCAGTATCGTTGTTTGTTGCAATTAAAAATACCCTCAAGGGCCGGATTGCATTATTATTTTGACATACGTCGCGAGCCGGAATTGGGCCGGATTTGGCCAGCGGGCCGGGAGTTTGAGACCCCTGATCTAGAGCCATAGTTTACACAAATTATACAATTATCCTAAGTCACTGAATATGTCCTATTTCTGCACTGATTCATATAGGTCTTTTGTAGTACATATGAATCAGTTCTCTTCAATTTTACATTTATATAGGTGTTTTTCTTTTGATATACAATATGTCTCCTCAGAAAAGTCATTATGTTTATTTTGCCTGAAGGCAAATAACACCTTGTTTTGCTGTTGCAGTAATGTGAGTTTCTTGAAATTTCCAACCAGTAGGCTACTCAGTATCATTTTTGGTTTGGCTATACATTGCTTATTATAATGAGTGTGAACAACAACTCAACACTTCAAACACTGATGCTAGGGAAAAGGACTAATTAGATTTGCTTCAAAGTTCCCCAAGAATTTATAAGTAAAGTGTCATTAAAAAAGATGTCCTATATTAAGTCAGGGTTAGGATTGATTTGTGTTTTCTCAGGTGGCTGAATTTGAGACATTACCTCCAGTGACCTATTTGTCTCCATTTCCTGAACTGTTTATCGGGCCAGCTGGCACTAAACACAGGATGGTTTTCCTATCAATTTATTGCCTGGCCTGGTTTTTATTCACATAAATGGGCTTAATCTCCGCAGTCCAGCCAGCAGCTGTGAACACTGGCACCGCTCTATGCCAACTCCACTTTGTGGCACAGTGGCCCAGTACTGGCACACCTTATAAAGGGAGTGCCGTTTCTGGACAGGGCTGGAGGGGGCATGCAGGGAGAGATGGAGAGAGTGTGGGAGGGCTATGGAGTGAGAGAAACAAGTCTATTAACCCCCCCCCAGTCCTCCCTGGTCTCCTTTGCAGCTTGCTTGTGTTGTGAGAGGATTTTAAGTTGCCAAATATGGCTGAGGCAGGGCCTTTTGTAGATGGGGAGAGTGCAGTACAGCACTTTAAAACACTTTCAGGAGGTTTTTTTACCCGCTGCCCTCTCTCTCTCTCTCCCTCTTTCTCTCCCTCTCTCTTTCTCTCTTTCTACCTGTTTCCCCCCGTGAAGGTGTGCTGGCCTCGTTGGGTCAGCTATCAGCTCTCTGCAGCCCTCTCTGCTCCCTTTGATTTATTCGGCTGCAAGGTGCTCCCCTCTCTCTCTGCTCCCCCCAGCCCCCTTTCCCCTCGGAGGTCACCCTGTTTTAGCGGGAGATTTCAGCTGCAATTTTCCCACTCCCCACATTTTCAAATGCACATCCAGGCCGAGCGCTCCACTGAACTCTAAGTCCAGAGAGAGAGAGAGAGAGAGAGAGAGAGAGAGAGATACTTATGGTGTGAGAAAGAAAGAAAGAAAGAGATGGAGGGAGGAGGGGGAGAGAGGGATGAGGTGTGTAGTGTTGAAATGAAAGAGAGAGAGAGAGGGGCTGCACTTACTGGTGTGTTTTGGGTCAGGGTACCAACAATTAAACCGCAATCTAACAATCAAGCCTCGATTAGTCTCTGCCTACTATCTTTATCAGCTGTGGCGTTATGGCCAGAGACATTTTTTCTCCCACTCACTCCGCTCCTCCTCGTGTTGCTCGCGCTGGATCAATATGCCCATCGATCGGCCGGGCCCCTCACTGGTAAACACTCCACGATTTATGGGCGCGGAGCAGAGGCCAATTAAAAGCATGGCGCGCTGGGTCCTGTCTAATGCAACCGAGCCACTCACACATGAGTCTGGGGAGGCCTTAAACACTTTGGCCGCGTATCCTGTGCTGGGTGTTATTTTGACAGTAAAACAGATTAGGCTGGATGCTTGCGGCACACGCACGTCTAATCATGCTCACTCAGTTTTGTAAAGGGAAAGAGAGAAGTCTAAATATTTGTGTCAGTCGTGAGATAATTAAAAGCCGTTTCAGTTTGCATTTCAGATCGATTTGTAAAAGATTAATTATCATCTTTCTGTGCAATTTATTATGCTATCATTTAGTTTGCAAAGGGGCAGGGGGCAGGGGGCAGTGAACAACAGCGATGGCCGTCAGTGCATGTTTCTCGCTCCGTCAAACAGGTGCACCGCGTTAGCTTAGCAGTGGCGACAAGAAAGATCGCTACGGCTGAATCAGAGAGCTGAACTCGCATGTTCACTCTGAAGTGCATCTCCGTGTTAGCGTTGGTGTGTTCCCCAATGTGGTGAAAATAGTTTGCATTTCTTGCCAACTATTTTATGCACTCAAATCGCAGACAATGCAGACAATCTCCATTGTCCATCTGACTTGCAGGCAGTGACAAGCATATACAGTACAGTATGTCATATCTATTTCACTGGACATTTTCTGATTACCGTGTGGTGTCAAATTATAATTAACTACTTCGTAATCAGAAGAATTATGACAAAGCAATAGAATACTGCAGAAGGTGTAGCTTTAATCCAACATTGAGTATGGGTTCGCGAAGCCAACTACTAACATCCTGTCTTACACAGCTTATATACCTCTTTCCAGTAGCATCACTTGTTTTGACCACTCAGAATAGAATAGAGCTCCTATGTCCTTCGTGCCTTTTATGGTAATACATATTTGCCTAGGTAGTTATTCTATTTCTACAAAGGACCTTTGACCTGAGCTGAACAACTGCTATGTCCAGTCTCTCCTATGCATTCATATCCTGATAGGTAAACCTCTGGGCCCCTAGCTTGTGCTATATTTACCCCTGCTCTTTCCACCACACAGAGGTTACACATTAGCCCAATGTATAGAACATCTTTTAGCACTACTACAGAATATCTTATCAGGAGGCTTTAT